>NC_090654.1:43694287-43994287 GCF_040937935.1 Hyperolius riggenbachi
AACACTGGTAATGTGAAATTTCATAGAAAGTCATAACTACAAATGTAATAGTAATAATTCATAATTTCGCATAATTGTCGGTGTAAATTTTGCATGAATTATGCACAATTTCGTGCCGACTTTGGTGGTTAATAGCAAAGCCTCCATACATGATATTGCCACCAAATTGCTACATATGTTAAGAAGAATAGTAATAGTAATTTTTGAAAAAGACCTTGTAGTTTTTGAGAAAATCTATTTTAACCGCTTCACAACTGAGGGGTTTCACCCTTTCCGCATCCGAGCAATTTTTACCTTTCAGCTCTCCTTACATCCTATAACTTTATCATTACTTATCACAATGAAATGAACTATATCTTGTTTTTTTCGCCACCAATTAGGCTTTCTTTAGGTGGGACATTATGCCAAGAATTATTTTATTCTAAATGTGTTTTAATGGGAAATGGAAAAAAAATCATTATTTTTCAGTTTTTGGCCATTATAGTTTTTAAATGATGCATGCTACCATAATTAAAATCCATGTAATTTATTTGCCTATTTGTCCTGGTTATTACACCATTTAACCTTCCTGGCGGTAAGCCCGAGCTGAGCTCGGGCTATACCGCGCAGGAAGATATCTCAACCCTGGTGGGGCGATTTTCGCCATTTAAAGTGCTGTGCGCGCAGCTAGCACTTTGCTAGCCGCGCGCACAGCTTGATCGCTGCCGCTCTGCGGCAGAAGAGGGCCCCCCCCCGCCAGAGCCCTGCACTGCCCGGACCAATGAGTTACGGGCAGCGCTATGGGCTGGATCGGAGGCGCCTGACGTCAGGACGTCGGCTGACGTCCATGACGTCATTCCGATCGTTGCCATGGCGACAGGAGAAGCCAAACAGGGGAGCGCGTTATATACGCGTTCCCCTGTTTGCTATTGATGCCGGCGATGATCGCACTAGAGGGACACATGCGCCCTTTAGTGGTGTTTCATGTAGCTACCACTCTGGTAGCTTTACATGAAACAAAAAAATTTAAAAAAAAAAGGATTTTTGCCTATTTGGCAAAAAAAATTAACCGCCAGGGAGGTTAAATTATGTTCCTATCACGATGTTTGGCGCCAATATTTTATTTGGAAATAAATGTGCATTTTTTTCAGTTTTGCGTCCATCCCTAATTACAAGCCCATAGTTTATAAAGTAACAGTTTTATACCCTCTTGACATAAATATTTAAAGAGTTCAGTCCCTAAGGTAACTATTTCTGTTTTGTTTTTTTATTGGAATTTTTTTCTTTTTTTTACAAAAAAAAAAAATGGTAACAATTAGGGAGTGTGGGAGGTAATGTGTTACTTTAAAATGTAAAAATATATGTATTTGTATATAAAAATGTTTTTGACTGTAGTTTTACTATTTGGCCACAAGATGGCCACAGTAATTTTTTGTGAATGGTCCTCTAAGCGTAGTAAGTACGCTTACAGGAATGGTAGTGAGGAGGGGAAAACTTTTTTTACACAATGATCGCGCAGCTTCTCCTGGAAGCAGCCGATCATTGCTGCAGGGACTTAGATCAAGAACGGGAACTGTGTTCCCATTAACTGTGTTCCCGTTCATTGATATCTGGGCGAGCGGGCGGCGGCACGCACATGCGAGCGGGAGTGCAGACAGCGGTGGGGGTGCGTATATCTACGCCCCGTGCGGGAAAATGAAGTTAAAAGGGGCGTAGATATACTGTACCCGGGTGGCGAAGTGATTAAAAATGCAAAGAAAACAATTTTTTTTATTATTATTAAAAGCTTTATTAAGCATATCAATAAATCAACAGTGCAGTGAAGTACAGCAAACTAGTTCAGAAACATCAACTATACATCAAACAAGTCTGTATAGGGGAGCATGGAGCAGTTGGCTAGACCGCTCAACCTAGGAAATGGGGTATCCAGTACCTCCTACTGAGATCCTAGGGATCAGTCATTGTCCGTATTTAGTAATACACCATGTGGCTCCCGTCAACCTATACTATAAAAACAAAACATATAAAAACCATAAAGAACAGAAACAAAAAGAAAAAACAATGGATATGTCCATTGTCAGACAGCGAGAGCCCATTATACTCAAAAATAGAAGAAAAAAAAAAGGGATCGAGTAATATACACACAAGTCAACGTCCAGGGAGAGCTATAGATGTCTATGCGTTCTCCAAGGGTCCCAGATGGTATAAAACTGTGTCACATTCTCTATACTATAGTAAAATACTTTGTCCATCAGCATCATTAGGTCTAGACGATGGGTAACAAGAGTAAGATCTAAGTCAGTGGATTTCCATTTGAAGGCTATCGACCATTGTGCGGCCAGCAGCATGTATTTGTAGAGTGATCTAAAGGTTCGAGGGACATCATCGTTGGGAACGTACAAGAGAGCCTGGGGGGCAGTCAGGGAGATCGGGAAGCCGGAGACGTCTTGAACCATAGATTTCCATGACGTCCAGAAGCGTTGGGCTGTGGGACAGTCCCAAAAAATATGTAGAAGGGTTCCTTCTTCAGTACAACCTCGAAAACAGAGTGGGGAGGCCGAGGGATAGATTTTGTGAATTTTAGTTGGTGTGTAGTACCACCGACACATTAGCTTAATCGCTGTATCTTTGACCATATTTGATTTAGCCACTCCAGAAACAGCTGTCCAAATAAGAGACCATTCAGTGTGATCAAACTGGGTCCCCAAGTCCTGCTCCCAGGCTCTCATGTACGGTAGTTTACTCTCATCATCTTGTCTAAGCAGCATGGCATATAATGTAGAAATAAGGCCTTTACGTCGGGAGAAATCAAAATACAAGGATTCAAACATTGTGGGGTCATTTAGTGGGAGTGTAGGGAAGATGGACGAGAAAAAATGTTTGATTTGACAAAACCTGAACGCCTCACCCAGGGGGGCGTCATGTCCAAAGCGAAGCATATTAAATGTGATTGGGACATCTCTGATCCAGAATTTGTTGGCCGTGGTGAGGCCTTTGTCCCTCCACCAGGAAAACAACTGCGGACTTTTAAAAGCCGGAACAAAATGGGGGTTGCCGAAGATAGGAGTCCTGGTGGAGGGAAAGGTCATAAGCTTGTATGGGGAGGCTATTGAGATCCATAGCTTAGATAGTGCCGATACAATCCTGTTCCTGCCAGAAAGGGATTTTAAATCTTTCTTTGAAACTATTGTTGCCAAAGAGGATAAGTGGAAGGGGAAAATTGAGGTAGATTCAAACTGAAACCAAGCAGGGGGGTTAGAATTTATGTTCCAATCTAATATTTGGCTAAGTTTAGCGGCCAGATAGTAGTGCCATAGGCTTGGTAATCCAATACCGCCTTGTAAGGGGGATTTATAAAGAACCCGAGCACGGATTCTAGCTGGTTTGCCATCCCAAATAAATTTATTGATCCGTGATTGCAGAACAGATATGGATTTCTTAGATAAGGTTATAGGGATCATACGAAATAAGTATAATAATTTGGGGAGAATGATCATTTTGCATGCTAAACATCTACCAAGCCATGAGATCTTATATTGCGACCAGGATTTGAGTAGAGAGGAAATATGATCTGTTGTATGAGTAAAGTTAACCCCATAGAGATTTTTATAGGAAGGCGTGAGGAAGATTCCTAAGTATTTGAATTTGAAATTACGCCATTTGAAGCCATAATTAGAGTCTAACCAACTGATCGTTTGGGGATAAAGATTAATTGGAAGGGCAGCAGATTTAGATGAGTTGACTTTGAGACCTGAGAATTTGGCAAATAGATCCAATAATTGGAAAAGGTTTGGAATGGAGGTCAATAATCTGGTCAGGAACAGGAGTGCATCGTCTGCGTACAGGGACAGTTTAATATTATCTACACCATAGCCATAAATACCTGGGTGTTGTCTAATCGCCACCGCCAGAGGCTCCAAAGCTAGAGCGAACAGCAGTGGGGAGAGAGGACATCCCTGACGAGTGCCTCGCTGAAGACGAACAGGAGCAGAAGAAGCTCCGGGGATGCGTATCACTGTGGACGGGGAATCATACAAGGCCGAAACAGCAGTAAGTATGGGGCCCGACAGGCCAAAGCCTTCCAATGCAATGTTTAGGTATTGCCAACCCACAGAATCAAATGCCTTGCTGATGCCTAGACCTAACATCAGAAATCTGGACTTTTTGAGCTCAGCATCTTGGAGAATGTTAGTGGCCAATCTAACATTATCAGAGCCTTGTCTACCTGGGATGAATCCCGTTTGAGTGTGATCCACCAGGTCACCCACCATTGAGCCTAATCTCAGAGCCAGGATTTTAGCAAATAACTTGATATCATTATTAAGGATAGAAATAGGACGAAAGCCCGATGGGGAGGAGTGATCAGCGTCGGGTTTGGGGATTAGGGACATATTGGCTAAAAGCATTTCTGAGGGAAGTTTGTCGCCTTTGAGTATAGCATTAAACATCGAGGTTAAAGGGAGAGATAAAACATTGGCGAATTTCTTATAGTATATAGGGGAGAACCCATCTGGACCAGGGGCAGTGGACGAACGGAGAGCTTTAATAGAGTCAAGGACTTCAGAAGGTGTAATCGGAGCATTAAGGGATGTCAATTGATCTGATGTCAATGAGGGTAAATTCAAAGAGTTCAGCCAAGTCTTAAGGTCTGTAATATTGGTGGAGATCTCTGTACCTAGAAGGTCACGGTAAAAAGTCTCAAATATTTTCGAAACCTTTGAGGGTAGTACCTCCTCGGTGCCTCTAGAATTTTTGAGTTTACACGAATGACGGGGTTTGTAAAACTGATTTAGCTTACGGGCAAATTGGGTAGAAGGGTTGTTACCTCTAAGTAAAAATTTTGCCTTGGAGAACTTCAGTGCCCTAGCATGGGAGCAGTCCAACAGGGAGTTCAGCTCAGTCCGTTTCAAATTGATTTCGTGCAGTATATCGCTAGTCATAGAGTTGAAGTGTCGTTTATATAGCAAGTCCAGCTCGTTTGATAACAGAAAGATTTTTTGGGATCTAAGTCGTTTAGCTTTGGCTGCTTTAGCTATGAACACACCTCTCAGGACCGGTTTGTGGGCCACCCATCTAAGGATAGGTGAAGTATTGTCAGCATTGTTAAAAAAGAAGTATTCCTCCAACTCACCCAACACGGACATTCTGTCTGATTCATCCGCTAGTAGAGAATCATTAAGCCTCCAATTACTAGGATCAAAGGGAAGCCCAAAACCGATTAAAGTGGACTGGACCATATGATGGTCAGACCAGCAGCATGTAACAATGTCGGATGTGGAGGAGTTGGAGGCGAGTATAGGAGACAGATAGATATAATCTAAGCGAGCATAGGATTGGCGAGGGTGTGAAAAAAAGGTGTATTGTCTGCAGCCGATATTATGTGCTCTCCATATGTCTACCACATTAGATTTCGAGAGGAGCCTGCTGAGTTTTATCGGGAACGTCTGGGCAAATGGGGACTGAACTGACCTATCTAACTGGGGGTTTGCTACGGCATTGAAGTCTCCAGCAACAATCAGATGGGTAGAGGCCAGTCTTTCTAGTTGTATAGATAGAAGGTGAATGAATGCTGTTTTAGAGGCATTGGGAGCATAACAATTAACCATAGTAACTGGTTTACCCTCCAGTATACCCTTGAGAATCAAAATCCTGCCCTCTGGGTCCTCATAGGAATCGATCAGAGTAAATGAAACGGAATTATGAAGGATTATGGCCACTCCTAGTTTTTTTGGTGAACGAAGCAAAATAGGCTCTTCGGTATGATCTATGTAAGAAGGTGGGTGTTTTGGATTGAACAAAGTGGGTTTCCTGGAGGAAAATAATTGAGGCTTTGAGGCTCTGATAATGCTGAAACGCTTTCCTGCGTTTAACAGGTTCATTTAAACCCTGGACGTTGTGTGTGATCAAATCAAATGACCTAGGCATGGGATGAGAGTCTGCGTTAGCTTTTGCAAGTTAGATAGGACACATAACATATCAAACTTCATGTAATGGGCTCTCGCGGCAATAAAACAACAAGAAATAACATCTTCAGAAAACGAACAAAAACAACAAAACAGGTAAAAAACATAGAGTAACTGCAATAGAGCAGACAAACGAAACAGTTTCACTGGGCAAACACTCCGCTCCCTCCTATCACTATAAGGCCCAGGAACTCTCAGTGGCATATTCAGGACCACACTGAGAGGGGGGGGGGGGGGGGATCAACTGCGAGCTATAAAGCTCGAAAATAGTCAGGACAAAAAGCTGGGGAACCTTGCGCGCTAAGGGGGAAGCCCACCCCAGCCTGTTCAAGTTGCAGAGTGCCTGGCTCGAGGTTGGTTATTCAAAGGCTGCTTCCGATAGGCGTCGAGATGGGCCAGGGAGACCTGTTGACCTATAGAGATCAAAAAGGTGACACCCTGTTCCAGTGTGGAGACCGGAAGAACCTTGCTGCCGTGCGGGATCAAAAGCTTTGTGGGGAAGCCCCAATTGTATGCCAGTTGTTGTTCTCGTAAGTAGGAAGTCAAAGGGGCCAGGGATCGCCGCTTCTGCAAGGTATATTGGGACAGATCAGAAAAGACCTTGATGTTGCTGTATGGATCTGGAAGTTTCTTGTGGTGTCTCATGTAGGATAAAAGAGAGTCTTTAACGTGATAAAATTGGAAGCATGCAATAGCGTCTCTGGGAGTCTTTTCCGGTAGGTAGGCAGGTTTAGGCAATCTGTGGGCTCGTGCGATAGTGTATTCAATGTCAGAGTACTGAGGGATTGCCGACTTCACCGCATCAATCAGAAAATCTTTCAATTGAGTGTTAGGCACTGATTCATCGATGCCACGGAACTTCAAATTGCATCTTCTGTTGCGATCTTCCAGGTCAGCGATCTTAAGCTGTGTGGCCTCATTGTGTACATCGAGACGGTCTATAGTGCTGACAGTTTTATTGTGCTCAGTGATTAAGAGAGAGATGCTGTCCTCGTTATCAGACGTGCGGGATCCCAAGGCGTCCAGGGAGCGGTGCAAAGTGTCAGTGATAGAGAGAACTTTAGCTGATATAGAAGACTCTAGGGCAATTATCAGATCTTTCAGGAAGGCACGGTCAATTGGTTGATCCGAGACCGGAATGGCAGTAAGCAAGGAGGCTAGGCCTGAAGCAGGGGCCTGTGGTACAGCAGCCTCTGTAGGTAGGTCAGCAGGACCCGACATCCTGGGCCTGGATTTGGCAGGGCTGAGGAAGGTGGGAGAGGTGGTCTCTGGCTCAGACTCGTCTGAGGCGGCTGGGCTGGAAGGCAATGCTGGGGAGGAGGTCTTTGAGGCCGGGGCGCAGTTGGATGCGGACTGTGATGCGGACTTTGATGCGGAATTCCGTCCGCATACGGCCTGTGTAAGTGAATGGGAGGCTTGTGGGATGCGGACAGGCAATGCGGACTTACGTGTCCCCGGGTTGCCGGCGCCATCTTGGGTCCTGGGCCTCCTCTGTGAGAACATCTCCGGGATCCGCTGCGGGTGGTCAGTCGGTTGCTGCGGGGTGCCAGAGGCCTCCATCTCTTCTTCCAGGTCGGGGAGAGTGTTTTCTGCCTCGCCGGGCATGCTGCAATACGTCGCTTTTTCAGGCTGAGGTGAGGAGCTCCCTCCTTATGCTGCCATCCACGCTGCGCGCTAGCCACGCCCCCGAAAACAATTTTTTACACTAATTTTCAGAGTTTTAAAAATTATTTTTTTTCTTTGCTTTTTTAAAGGGAAGGTTCAGGGAAGGGATTAAAAAAATAAAAATAAATTTCCACTTACCTGGGGCTTCCTCCAGCCCGTGGCAGGCAGGAGGTGCCCTCGCCGCCGCTCCGCAGGCTCCCGGTGGTCTCCGGTGCCCGACCCGACCTGGCCAGGCCGGCTGCCAGGTCGGGCTCTTCTGCGCTCCATTTCCTGGGACTTCTGCGTCCCACGCCGGCGCGCTGACGTAATCGGACGTCCGCCGGGCTGTACTGCGCATGCGCAGTAGTTCTGCGCATGCGCAGTACAGCCCGGCGGACGTCCGATGACGTCAGCGCGCCGGCGTGGGACGCAGAAGTCCCAGGAAATGGAGCGCAGAAGAGCCCAACATGGCAGCCGGCCTGGCCAGGTCGGGTCGGGCACCGGAGACCACCGGGAGCCTGCGGAGCGGCGGCGAGGGCACCTCCTGCCTGCCACGGGCTGGAGGAAGCCCCAGGTAAGTGGAAATTTATTTTTATTTTTTTAATCCCCTCCCTGAACCTTCCCTTTAAAATCGAGTTTTATAAAAAAAAAAAAAAAAAGGTCTTTTTGGAAAATTCCCAAAATGTTGGTGTCAATAGCATGTATGGGGACTTTGCTATTAACTGCTAAAGTCGGCATGAAATTACGCAAAAATTATGCAAAATTTTACACGAAATTATAAATGACTATGCAAAATCAATTGAATTTACAAATCGTAATTACGTATAGGCGTAATTGCAAAAATTTACATGAAATTATGTAATCGTAATTAGCTGATTACCATCATCACTGTCTGGCACTTATGGTCACATAACTTTTTCCCCAGTACACATCACTATGTACTGATCTGAGACAAGCTGATGTGCTTTGGGTCCTATGGGAGAAAATCGTTTTACAAATGTTTTGTTGTTGTAATTTAGGTAATACAAAATATCCATACATGGTAGCTTTTAAACCCAACCAAGAGCGGAGCTTGGATGGCTTCTTATCAGAGCTTTAGTCAAGTGTAGGGATGAACTTCCGAATTCTGTGAAATTCGATTTAGGCATTTCTGTTCGAAAATCAGCTTTCTGAAGCAGAAAGTGGTATTCTGTGGAATACCACCTTCCCGAGAACGGTATTGCAAGTATCAATACTGAATTTTTGGACCAATCAAAGTATTCGGAAGTGTACCGCAGTTGGCATTCGGAATTGCAGATTACGAGTAATATAGCATACATCCGCAAAATATAGTAGATTGTGCGGAATTTGGATATCAACAACAATAACTAAAAACAATTGCATGGAATTCAGAATGTTACATGTCGGAATGCAAAATTCTGTTGGAATCGGAAAATCGACATTTGCGACCATCCCTAGTCAAGCGTTCATATTGATAGAACTGTTTTGAACTTGTGGCAGAAAGCATGAAGAAGACAACTATGGAAAGATAGCTGTAAAATTGGCAACATTCTTTGACTCAGGGGTGTAGGGGCCATGGTTGCAGCAGTCCCCTCTGCGAGTGGGCCCTTCCCCCACCGTGCAGCCACTGAGGGAGTCATCAGATACTCACTTTGCACACAATCCACGCACTGCAGCTACAAACTTCTTCCTGTTCTTGTGTTCCTTTTCACATTAAGGGCGCCCCCTAGGGGGCGCTCTTACTGTGAGCTGGAACGTAGGACAGGAATAAGTTTGTAGTTGCAGCGCGTGGATCGTGGGCGAAGTGAGTATCTGATGGCTGCTGAGCTACTGCTGCTGCGTCCCCCCTCCGCCTATCTACCTATACAGAGGCATCTATTCCTATCTATACAGAGGCATCTAATCCTGGCTACCTATACAGAGACATCTAATCTTGACTATACAGAGGCATCTAATCCTGACTATCTATACAGAGACATCTAATCCTGACTACCTATACAGAGGCATCTAATCCTGACTACCTATACAGAGACATCTAATCTTGACTATACAGAGGCATCTAATCCTGACTATCTATACAGAGACATCTAATCCTGACTACCTATACAGAGGCATCTAATCCTGACTACCTATACAGAGGCATCTAATCCTGACTATCTATACAGAGGCATCTAATCCTGGCTACCTATACAGAGACATCTAATCTTGACTATACAGAGGCATCTAATCCTGACTATCTATACAGAGACATCTAATCCTGGTACCTCTACAGAGACATCTAATCCTGACTATCTATACAGAGACATCTAATCCTGACTATACAGAGACATCTAATCCTGGTACCTCTACAGAGGCATCTAATCCTGACTATCCAGGGCCGGCCCGCTCATGAGGCGGGGTGAAACATTTGCCTCAGGCGGCAGATCTGGGGGAGCGGCACCCGCCCGTCCATGGACGCTGGGGCCGCCCGCCGAGCTGGAGGGGTAGCGGGCAGAAAGGGGGTATTGGGCCTAGCGGCGGGGAGGGGGGTCGGACCCCCCCCTCCCTCGCCTGGGTCCCCCGATCTGCGCTCCTCCTCCAGCGTAAAGTACCAGCCAGCGTGCATATGAGAAGAGGCAACGGGCGGGGGAATCACTCACCTTCCGCGTTCCATCGCGTGCTCCACTGACGTCACTTCCGGCAACGCCGCCCACTGTATTGTAAGTGGACGGCCTTGCAGGAAGTGACGTCGGTGGAGCGCACGATGGAACGCGGAAGGTGAGTGATTCCCCCGCCCGTTGCCTCTTCTCATATGCAGGACAGGTTGGCTGGTACTTTACGCTGGAGAAGGAGCGCAGATCGGGGGACCCAGGCGAGGGAGGGGGGGGTCCGACCCCCCTCCCCGCCGCTAGGCCCAATACCCCCTTTCTGCTAGCTACCCCTCCAGCTCGGCGGCACCCCCCCCCCCCCACCCACGGGGGGGGGGGGGGGGAGCGATTTTTTTTCTAATTTTGCCTCAGGCGGCAAAAAGTCTAGGGCCGGCCCTGTGACTATCTATACAGAGACATCTAATCCTGACTATCTATACAGAGACATCTAATCCTGACTATCTATACAGAGACATCTAATCCTGACTATCTATACAGAGACATCTAATCCTGACTATCTATACAGAGACATCTAATCCTGACTATCTATACAGAGACATCTAATCCTGGCTACCTATACAGAGGCATCTAATCCTGACTATCTATACAGAGGCATCTAATCCTGACTATCTATACAGAGACATCTAATCCTGACTATCTATACAGAGACATCTAATCCTGACTATCTATACAGAGACATCTAATCCTGGCTACCTATACAGAGGCATCTAATCCTGACTATCTATACAGAGGCATCTAATCCTGACTATCTATACAGAGGCATCTAATCCTGACTAGATATCTATACAGAGACCTCTATTCCTGACTATCTATACAAAGGCATCTAATCCTGATTATCTCTACAGAGGCATCTATACAGTGGCTGGATACACTACTGGTATCTATGCAGTGGCTGGATAGACTACTGGTTAAGGGCACCGCCTTTGACATGGGAGACCATGGTTCAAATCCTGGCTAGGGTCAGTACCTATTCAGTAAGACGTTCAAGGCAAGACTCCCTAACACTGCAAAGTGGCCTCTTGAGCGCCTCCCAGTGGCTGCACCTCTTGAGCGCCTCCCAGTGGCTGCACCTCTTGAGCGCTTTGAGTCCCACAGGAGAAATGTGGGATTAATATTATCTAATCCTATCTATACAGAGGCATCTAATCCTGACTATCTATACAAAGGCATCTAATCCTGGCTATCTATACAGAGGCATCTAATCCTGGCTATCTATACTGAGGCATCTAATCCTGGCTATCTATACTGAGGCATCTAATCCTGACTATCTATACAGAGGCATCTAATCCTGGCTATCTATACTGAGGCATCTATTCCTGGCTATCTATACTGAGGCATCTAATCCTGGCTATCTATACTGAGGCATCTAATCCTGGCTACCTATACAGAGGCATCTAATCCTGGCTATCTATACTGAGGCATCTAATCCTGACTATCTATACAGAGGCATCTAATCCTACCTATACAGAGGCATCTAATCCTGACTATACAGAGGCATCTAATCCTACCTATACAGAGGCATCTAATCCTGACTATACAGAGGCATCTAATCCTACCTATACAGAGGCATCTAATCCTGACTATACAGAGGCATTTAATCCTGACTATACAGAGGCATCTAATCCTGACTATCCATACAGAGGCATCTAATCCTACCTACCTATACAGAGGCATCTAATCCTGACTAGTACAGAGGCATCTAATCCTGACTAGATATCTATACAGAGACCTCTATTCCTGACTATCGATACAGAGACATCTAATCCTGGCTACCTATACAGAGGCATCTAATCCTGGTACCTCTACAGAGGCATCTAATCCTGACTATCCATACAGAGGCATTTAATCCTGACTATCTATACAGAGGCATCTAATCCTGGATACCTATACAGAGACCTCTATTCCTGACTATCTATACAGAGGCATCTATACAGTGGCTGGATAGACTACTGGTTAAGGGCACCGCCTTTGACATGGGAGACCAGGATTCAAATCCTGGCTAGGGTCAGTACCTATTCAGTAAGGAGTTCAAGGCAAGACTCCCTAACACTGCAGGGTGACTTGAGCGCCTCCCAGTGGCTGCAGCTCTTGAGCGCTTTGAGTCCCACAGGAGAAAAGTGGGATTATTATCTAATCCTGACTATCTATACAGAGGCATCTAATCCTGGCTATCTATACAGAGGCATCTAATCCTGGCTATCTATACTGAGGCATCTAATCCTGGCTATCTATACTGAGGCATCTAATCCTGGCTATCTATACTGAGGTATATATTCTTGACCATCTATACTGAGACATCTAATCCTGGTTCCCTATACTGGAGGCACCTACTCCTGGCTATTTAATGTAGGGTGTATCTATACTGAGGCATATAATCCAGACTATCTATACAGAGGCATCTAATCGTGACTATCTATACTGAGGCATCTAATCCTGACTATCTATACTGAGGCATCTAATCCTGACTATCTATACAGAGGCCTCTAATCCTAACTATCTATATTGAGGCATCTAAAGTCACGTACACACGCCATACTGTAGTAAACGACGGGTCAGTCAGACCCTCTCGCTGGGCGGACATTCTGCCGACAGTAGGACGTTCGTACACGCTGTCGGCAGACTGATAAGACTGTTTCTGACAGCCGACAGCGTGTACACATGTCCTACTGTCGGCAGAACGTACACCCAGCGGGAGGGTCCAACGAACCCGTCTTTGCTACAGTACGGTGTGTGTATGCGCCTTAATCCTGACTACCTATACAGATGCATCTAATCCTGGCTACCTATACAGAGGCTTCTAATCCTGACTATCTATACAGAGGCAACTAATCCTGACTATATACAGAGGCCTCTATCCATACGGAATCATCTAATCCTGGCTATCTATACTGAGGTACCTATTCCTGACTATCTATACTGAGGCATCTAATCCTGAATATCTATACAGAGGATCTAATCCTGGCTACCTATACAGAGGCATCTAATCCTGGCTACCTATACAGAGGCATCTAATCCTGAATATCTATACAGAGGTTCTAATCCTGGCTACCTATACAGAGGCATCTAATCCTGGCTATCTATACTGAGGTACCTATTCTTGACTATCTATACTGAGGCATCTAATCTTGGCTCCCTATACTGGAGCCACCTACTACTAACTATTTAATGTAGGAGGGGGCGGGTACAAATTCTGCATCGGGACCCCAAGGTTTGTAGCTATGCCACTGCTTTGACTGCATCAAATATTTGTATTTGGCCATTCAATATTTAACCCATTAGCAGGCAATTTATTTAGAAGCTTGCAAATGCTCCAGGCCCATTTATTTTAGCACAATTTTTTATTTCTTATTTGCTACATGGCAGTGAGTGCACCATCTCAAACGAGGACATTACTTTGAAGTTGTGAAAAGGTGACATAGATCTACCATCCCAATGACAAGAGGACAATGTAACAGATTTATCCAGGGCAGGGCCAGGTGGGTACATACTGTAGCTTTAGTGCAACCAACCTGAATCCTTGATTTGGGCATCGGTCAGTAATCCTGCGCTTACCCTGTCTGATGCTGCTGCCGCTGCTGGCAGAGCATCTGGGATTTCCGGAGCGTCTGGCCCCATTGGCAGGGATGGTATCGGCGACGTTCCTGTAGGGGGCCGGCCACGTAGAACTCAGGGAGTAAATGAGGGCGGAGGCATGCGCTGTCAGCGTCGCTCCTCTTATGCTCTGAGGAAACGTGTCAGCTGACTGGCTATCAGCCGACACGCATGGCTCCACCTCAGGATTCTGATTGGCTGAGTAGGTTGGGGGCGTGTTGATCTGCTTACCCGGGCTTCTTAAG
Organism: Hyperolius riggenbachi; assembly: GCF_040937935.1. NCBI lineage: Eukaryota > Metazoa > Chordata > Amphibia > Anura > Hyperoliidae > Hyperolius > Hyperolius riggenbachi. The sequence continues at coordinate 43,708,358 of NC_090654.1, forward strand.
CTCTGTTCTGACATTCACTCGCTGTCTGCTCTAGCTAACACAACTCTGTGAAGGCTTCAGACCTTAGTCAGTCCGTGTGTGCTTTGAACCGGCAGGACCCACGGGGATTTCACAATAGTTCAGGCTTCTAATACTCTGTGATATTTGTGTATAGACCTTTTGCCTGTTTTCTGACTTCCCTTTTTGCCTACTGATTCTGTACTTTTGCCAATCTGATCTGTTGCCGACCTCTGCCTGTATCCTCACTCTGATTTTGCCTGCCGATTTTGTACTTTGCCAATCTGATCTGTTGCCGACTCGATTTGTCTGACCATTCTCAGTATCTGTATTTCAGTGTCAGTTCTGCCTTATACTGTCACTGTCTGTATTGTAAGATGTTTCCTTGCAGGGAACGTCTGATAGTTGTCTGTCTGCTAGTGCCCCTCACACACTAGCAGATCGTTACAGCATCTGCTTCATTTTTGCACCGGTTTGTCCCCAATTTCTTTATATAAATCTGCCCCCAAATTTCTCAGAGCCTGATCTGATTGATGATTAGATAGTATACCGTGTGCCACACTAAAATGGAAAGATTCGATGCTCAAAGCCATTCCAGTAATACAATGATCTAGTTATAGATAATTACCCTTGTTTGATGAGATTGTAGATCTGTTGAGTATTTTCCACAGTTGGTGATGCTTGGCAGTTTTCTACAAGTATCTGTAGATTGTGGTCATCGGACTCCACTTTAAACTCCACATGGAGGTGACCATGGATGTCCGCCTCATAGGGATACATGGTGATCAAATCGCTGAAGGCTTCGGTCTTGTAGAGCTTTAGGGAGACGTTGTAGTGACCTAGAGAGACTACATCGGTCACTTTAGGGCGAAGGTCCACCCCAAGTGTCTTGTAACCCTCCATTTCACACCTCACTGGAATTTCAATGCGGTGAACTCCGGCTCCTGGGACAGTTCCATAGATGACGTTCTCATAGTATGTTCTGTCATCTTCACTCTGTGGGAACATGCTGTCATACTGGATGTCCATTTTGAGGATGCCAAGGATACATTAAATGAATTCACTTTTACAAAAATAGACAGGTATATACAAGACTGAAATTTCTATATAAGTATCATTAAACCAGCACAGCTACAAGACTTAACATAGTAGCTACTAGTAAAGGATTTAGAAAATGGCTAATGTTCTTTAGGAAAAAGTGTCATCATGCTAATATCATCATTTTCGAAGTGTTCTCTACTAAACCACCCACAAACAAGTATTTCTATTATCCTGAATCAGGACGGTTCTATATCTAATAGTGGTGAGAAGAGATTAACATTTAGGATTGCCAATGGCCCCTCTCACGCAGGCCATTGCTACTTCAGTAGACTCCTATCAGGCCATAAGTTTCGGGCCATCTCCACCAAGACCTCATGGAACAGGGAAAAAAAAATTCCCCTCCACTGTCAACCTCTTGAACTCACTTTTTTTTATCATTTTTTTTAATCAAATTTATATGTTTTTACATTTTATTTAACTTTTACATCTTTTTCATTGAACTTCATTCTAGAAATAGTACATCTGCAGGGGCGTAACTACAAATCAACTCCCCCCCCCCCCCCCCAAACAAAACTTTGATGGGCCCACAAATGTTCACACCCTTTTCCTTGCCTACCCTGGTGATCCTCATAGGCTAGGGGTTCAGCTCAAAAGGGTCATAAAACAAGTTTGGCCTTGTCCATGATCTTCACACCCATAAGTGTAGCCACAAAAGCACCTGATCTGAATGATGGACTTCTTTATTGGAGGGAGGGAAGTTAGTAGTTGGGGCCCCCGCACACTTCTGGGCCCCCCTTCAGTTGCAAGTTGCAGTGGCTCCTCCCCTGTAGTTATGCCCCTGTACACTTGTACAGAGTAATAAGAGTTTAGGAAATCTCACCACAGCCCTGGATCCACATGCAGTGAATGGAATTTGAATGAAAGCAGAATATTCTTCTGGCCCAGCTCGGCAAAGAGGGTCTTCCAGGTGTATATCGGCCACGTTGAGGTCAGCCTCTTGCACCATACTGAGAGGAAGCCGATATTCAGCTCCATTAGAAAGACAAGTCAGCGTCCCCTCTGGATTCGAGCCTTCTGTCGGTGCCGGCAAAGCAGCCCCTGACAAAGAGAGGAGATTCCCGTGTGATATACCAGATGTAAGGCATGATAGGAGAATATCAATAATAGTCCTTATGGAAAGTAGCTATTGGATGGCTGGAAACCCTGCCTCTTCTATTAATGATTAGGGATGGTCGGAAATGCCGCTGTATAGTGATGGTAATGCAATTTCCGAATTCCAAAAATGTATTGGGTTTTTAAAGAGACTCTGTAACATCAAAACATCCCCTGGGGGTACTCACCTCGGGTGGGGGAAGCCTTGGGATCCTAATGAGGCTTCCCACGCCGTCCTCTGTCCCACGGGGGTCTCGCTGCAGCCCTCCGAACAGCCGGCGACAGACCCGACTGTCTCAGTCGGGTCCGCTCTACTGCGCAGGCGCCGGAAACTTGCGCCTGCGCAGTAGAGCAGACCCAACGGCGATCGGGTATTTCCGCCTACTTCGGAGCCGACAGCCGTCAGAGCGCCTGCGCAGGAGCCGGGAAGGTAAATATTGACGTCATCTTTCACGGAGGGCTGCAGCGAGACCCCTGAGGGTCGGAGGATGGCATGGGAAGCCTCATTAGGATCCTGAGGCTTCCCCCACCCGAGGTGAGTATCCCCCAGGGGACGTTTAATCGTTACAGATTCTCTTTAAGAAATCCATAATATTTTGTGGATGTCCAAAATATTTACGGACGTCCATAAAATATTACTGATTCCGTTACAAACCAATACTTTACATTACAATATACAGTACTTGTGAACAGTTAATTGGCTAACTCAAAACTCGGAAGCATTCAACCAATCGGAGGTTGCAGAATTTTTAAAACTGAAATCGGATTGCCGTGGTAATAATAGGACTCAGATAGTACCGAGTATTTTCAAGTCTTCTGATTGGCCAACATTCTCTGATTGGTCCAATACTACAGAGTATTTCAGATTTTCAGAATTTTCACAGTAAACCAGAAAATCAAAAATACTCGGTAGTACTGGACCAATCAGAGAATGCAGTGATTTACCGCAGAAATCGGAAACACCTCAGGCATTTTAGGCCAATCAGAAGACTCAAAAATACTCGTTAGTACAGTATCTGAGCCTTTTGATTGGCCTATAATTACCATGGCAATCTAATTACCGATTAAAACATTTTGCATTCTCCAGCAGGTTGAATGCTTCCAAGGGCTGGGATTGGCCTAAAATTGAATCCGATTTTCCAATGCCATTTTCTCATCTTCCAATCGAAAAGCCGATTTCCAATTGGAAAATCTGAAATTTCTGTTTCCAGGGAAATTTCCAACCGTCCCTAAGGATTATTTCATTTTATAGATATGAAGTTTGGCCTTGGGCAATGTTGTGTTAGATTAGTACTGCTCTCTATGGCACAGGAACAACTATTGCAAAGTTTGTGAGTGCAATTGATCTGTCCCCTCAAAATTGAATGTGTGTCTGCACCCATCATTTTATCAGTCAGACTGCACTAATCCTTTCTGCTATGACTACTTTTCCTTCCAGTGGCGTAGCTAAGGAGCTGTGGGCCCTGATGCAAGTTTTACATTGGGCCCCCCTAAGCACTCTATACATAACAATTGATACATCGCACCAAAACCTGCCAATGGCAACTACAGTGTCAGAGGTGCAAGAAGGGCATGGGGATCAGTTTGTTAATGTTTACCACTATTCAAAGCATCTTTAGAAGGGATTATTATGAGCACAGGACCAATACTAAAGTTAAGGGAGGGCCCCTCTGGCCCAAGGGCCCAGATGCGGTTGCTACCTCTGCACCCCCTATTGCTGTGCCTCTGTTTCCTTCATATTAAACCTCTCTGATCCACTGTCAGATATGATCCGACAGTGGGCTGTGCTCCTCAGCTCTGGAGCTATGTCCGACAAGGATCAATATGGCTGCCACTGGCTACGTTGAACATTAGATCTAATCCAACACAGGGTCAGGTCCTTCTGATCAAGGTGTCAGACTAAGTTTGATCCCCTCTGGCACCACTCTGTGCCTTGTAATAGAAATGGTATGTAGGTGCATTTAGGCTCCCCCCGCCTGCACTGCCATTGGATCTATACCGGCATGGCATGAGGCCCCTCAGATCAGATTATCAAACTGAGGCCTGGTTCCCATTTGGAACAGATGCAAAAGAGCATGGTAAACGCTGCACTCCATCACATGTCCGCACCGTTCATGTTACATCCACTCCTACTGTATCAATCGCCCATACTGACGTGTCCCCTGGTTCTGCTGCTGCTGACTCCTCTGAAGCTCACAGTCCTGAAGCTGACAAAAGAATGGGGATCCCCATTGTTTTACCATAGATCAATTCTCCCTAGCAACAGGGAGAATTTTCATTGGTCAACCTGTTGCTGAAGATTTCCATTGCCCCTTTCCACTCCATTTGGGATCCCCATGCTTTTGCCGGCAATCTATCTGTTTACCAGGACCAAGCAGAGGACTCAGCAGCAGTGGAACCAGCTGACACGTGAGTTTTTGCGTGGCAGCGATTGAACACGACGATCGAAGCAGACTGAAGTTGCATGCACATGATTGAAGTCAGTCAACTGGAAATTCACAAACTATTAATGAAACAGTTGATTTGGGATTACAGCCAGATTGTTAAATTAGGAGCAACCATAGACCATGCTGAGTAAATTGGGCGCTAGCATTTGGCTATTATATTGCCAGACTTTGGCTACCAGTGGAGCATGCAGCGGGAGTGAGTAATCAGTGCTTGGGGTTCGGTTATTATGTAGCCAAACACCCGATATCGGCAACCACATGTGGCAGTGATGGATAATTGGTCCATGGGGTTAGGCTATCGTACAGCCAAACCCATATCAGCTGCACAAATTAGTGTTAGTCATAGGTGGTGGTGGGGGGTTAGTGTTAGACCTAGGCAGGGTGTTTGAGGCCAGTGGTGGGGGGTAGTGGTTTCTGTTTGGCATAGATAGGGTAGTGTGACATGACATATAGGTAGCAAAATATCAGCAGTACATTACCGAAGTGTAAGGTATAGGTAACGGAACATGTGTTGGTAACAGTACATTACCGACATTCTAGCAATGAGCTTGTGCCCAAATTAATAGACACTCTTGTAAAATATATGCACTATTTAGCCACACCTACCACAGTCCAATATAATCAAGATTAGACTTGCAAACTCAAATCTAGGCCAGGTTTGAAGGGTTACTTGTGTTCTTTGATGGTCTCCAGTGCCTTCTTAATTTGGGTCCAGACTGTATCAAAAGATTTACCTTTAAGCGGATCCATGATGAAAAACTAACTATAACAAGTAACTTGTCTATATATGTTACCTAAAGTTTAGATAGTTTACACAGTAAATCTAGCTGCCAACAGCTTTAATAGAATATGATTGATTATTCCTGTGATACAATGACAGCAGCCATGTTGTTTGTAAACATTACACAGAGGCAGGCTTATCTGCATCTTAAAGAGAAACTCCAACCTAGAATTGAACTTTATCCCAATCAGTAGCTGCTACCCCCTTTTACATGAGAAATATAATGCTTTTCACAAACAGACCATCAGGGGGCACTGTATGACTGATTTTGTGCTGAAACCCCTCCCACAAGAAGCTCTGAGTACCTCGGTACTCTGGGCAAACTGCCACAATGTAACAATGTTCACAGACAGGAAATAGCTGTTTACAGCTGTCTCTAACAGCCAAAACAGCTAGGAGCAGCTACATAACCTGCCCACAGTAAAAATGTCACCATGTAATAAATGTCAGAATGTAAATCGGGGAGACTCAAGATTTTACAATGAGCAAACACTGACTAAATCTTTTATACATAATTATGGTAAAAAATGAAGCACTTTTTTTACTACATTATTTTCACTGGAGTTCCTCTTTAAGCAAAAAAAAAAAAACATAATCCCCCCCTCATCTCTGCCTCTGAAATCTCTGGCTAGTAATACCTCCCCCTCCTCCTGCCCAGACTGAGCTCCCATGAGCTCTTGCTACTGTCTGAAAGTGCCTTGGCTCTCTGAAAACCTGTGGGTGTGGCTTGTTTAGTTTATAGGGAATTAGAGTATTAAAACAAAAGCAAAAAAGTATTTGGCTTGAGGAATGCCCTATAAACAATAGGAAAAGAACACAATTATGCAATGAGTAAAAGTTCATCTCGGATCCACTTTAACCTTCCTGGCGGTAACCCGGAACGTAGTTCGGGGTAAGCTGCGCAGAAGGATTTCTCAGGGCCAGCTGGGCCGATTTGCATATTTTTTTTATTTTGCAACACGCAGCTAGCACTTTGCTAGCTGCGTGTGCACTCCGATCGCCGTCGCTCAGCGCCGATTAGCCGGCGCTCGCTGCGCCGCCCTCCCCCCCGACCCCATGCGCTGCCTGGCCAATCAGTGCAGGCAGCGCTGAGGGTTGGATCGGGACTCCCAATGACGTCACAACTTCCTTGAACGGGATTTCCTGATTAGAGATCGCCGGAGGCGATCAAAGCAGGTGGGGGGATGCCGCTGCACAGCGGCTATCATGTAGCGAGCCCTGGGCTCGCTACATAATTTAAAAAAATGTAAAAAAACTGCTGCGCTGCCCCCTGGCGGTTTTTAATAGACCGCCAGGAGGGTTAATAACAAAAAAAAATGATTACCAGGATAGATAGTTTCTTGGCCCATAGAGTATCCATACGAAACATAATCTCCAACCCCGTAGACATAAATTATGAAGGGCATCGAGTCATGATATATTTCATGCTGTCCATCACTTTTATCCAAAAAGACTTCTAAAGCTCCAAAACCATTGAAATATTGCTGGGAATAACTGTACAGTCTTAGCGGAATTCTATCCAGATAGAAGCCATCAGTTGAAGTCACCTGAGTCACAATCAGAAGGTAGTTGAAATATGTTTCCTGCGTTACAAATTTATAGTAACTTCTTACTAGTAATGTAGGTGGAACATTAACAAAAAAAGGATCGTAAACACTAACTACACCAGGCTTGGATTCTTGGAAGAGATAGGTGACCATTATGGGTTTAGACGAATTAACAATTAAGATTTCCCTCAAAGGGATTCGAACATACGACCCAGCAGTGGAAATGTTATATTGTTTGTCTTCTCCTGCCCTGCCAGTGTTCACTAAGGTATCTGGACTTGATGTTATTATGCTGATGGAATCTTGAGTATGATTCATCAATGGAAATAAAGCAAAGTGTCTTCCCCACCTTGGCACAGGATACAACTGCTCAACCAATGTATCACAAACAGTATTTATTCCAGCGTAGCATCTTTGTCCACTAAAAACTGCTACTGGAACTGTGGATGAGATACGGGTTCCAGTTAGATCAGAGGAACTTTGAAACTGAAGGACTTCTTGATGGCCTAGAGTGAAAGAAAAGGTTTCTCCTTTTCTGTATTCCACCCCATTAAATGTGATTGATCCTGAGGCTGTGACATTAATCAAAGCGTTGTCTTCTAGACCATTGGCCACTGCAAATTGTTTGGCTGTTCCTGACTCAGTAGTTGATACATAATATTCTAGACCCAGATCTTCTACAGGCAGGCAGGACATGGCATCAGCAGTTTCAGAGTGTGTGTAGAAACCAAAGACGGATATAGCAACATCTGACGCAACCAGAACAGCCTTGGAAGTCACTTGTTTTTCGGTTATCATAAATGTGTAGTCAAGGGTCACCATGGCACTGCTGTCTCTCTCAATGTGCAGCGTCTGATTGAATCTCGGTTGGGCCACGTTCACAGTCACTGTAGCTGGTTTGTCATAAGTGACTAGATACAACTGGAATGTTGTAGCTGAAGATGCAGAATAATTTTCCATGAAGGCTGTTATAAATCTTCTCTGAGTTTGCCCTGAAAAAAATCATAAAGTTTTCATTCATTGAACTAATTACTCCAAAAAATCAATGCAGCTTAAAGGACCACTATTGCTAAAAATTGTAATATTTAAAATACATTTATGCACAACTTGCAAGAAGTACATTTCTCCCAGAGTAAAATCCACTATAAATTACCTTTCTCCAGTGTCTCTGTCACGTACAGTAGGCAGTAAACAGCTTTTGGACTAGTCCATGTACTCATGGGGGATTCTCAGTATCTTTTATACTCTTACACACTCACATCCATCATCTCTAGGCCTTAAAGGGGAACTTCAGCCTAAACAAACATACTGTCATTAAGTTACATTAGTTACTGTATGTTAATTAGAATAGATAGGTAATATAATATCTTACCTACCCTGTTTTAAAAGAACAGGCAAATGTTTGTGATTCATGGGGGCTGCCATCTTTGTCATGGGGGCAGCCATATTTTTGGTTGGAAGGAGGTGACAGGGAGCATGAGACACAGTTCCAACTGTCCTGTGTGCTGATAACCCCTCCCAGCTGCACACGCTAGGCTTCAAATGTCAAATTCAAAATGTAAAAAAAAAAAATTGCACCATGGGGGCAATGTCATGTCATTGTCATGGGGGCAGCCATATTTTTGGTTGGAAGGAGGTGACAGGGAGCATGAGACACAGTTCCAACTGTCCTGTGTGCTGATAACCCCTCCCAGCTGCACACGCTAGGCTTCAAATGTCAAATTCAAAATGTAAAAAAAAAAAATTGCACCAAAACAGCAGAACGAGAACAACAACATCAGAAATCCCATCATGCTTTGCACAGCATAAGGGGAAAACTGCCCGGGCAGTTTTCTTCTGTGCAGCTAAAAATGAGGCTTGTATAAGAGAAACAAAGTTCTGATGCTGTGAAACTGTTAAAGAAACACCAGGCCTTTTCAGTGCTGCTGAGTCGATTTTTAGTCTGGAGGTTCACTTTAATTACACATTATACAACCCCATACCCATGCTCCATTGTGCTAATTCAAAGTATCGGCTATTGGGCAAAAAGCAGAAATTTGGGTGCCCCAGTAAATAGCAGGCGCCAGTCCCACGCAACCAACATTTTTCATTTTGAGAATTATCGTTTTGAAATTCAATTTGAGAATTATTGTTTTGTAAATTTTCATTTTAAAATGTATTGTTTTAGAAACGTATCTTTTTTTGTATTTACGTTATTTGTGGCAGAGGAAGGGGGTTTTAAGGTTAGGCATCAGAAAGGGGGTCTTAGGGTTAGGCAACAGGAAAAGAGGTCTTGGGGTTAGGTGTCAGGAGGGGAGGTTTTAGGGTTAGGCGTCAGGATGGGGGGGGGGGGGGGGGGGGTTTAGAGTTAGGCATCAGAAAGGGGGGTTTTATGGTTAGGCATCAGGAAGTGGAGTTTTCGGGTTAGGCATCAGGAAAGGGGGTTTTAGGTTTAGGTGTCGGGAAGGGGGGGTTTTAGGGTTAGGTATCAGGAAGGGGGGTTTAGGGTTAGGCATTAGGAAAGGGAGTTTAGGGTCTGGTGTCAGGAAGGGGGGTTTAGGGTTAGGCATTAGGAAAGGAGGTTTAGGGTTTGGCGTCAGGAAGGCATGGGGGGGGGGGGGGGTCTGTGTGAGAGTTGGGTTAGATTTAGTTGTAGTAAAATATCAGTAATACATAACCGTGTTTTACTATCATCCTTACCACTGTAAATATTTTTTTGTGTTCATTTGGCACCCAATATACAATGGTGTTTATCATTTACACTGATTTCGGGTTCACCCTGCACCCTTTTAATACCATTATTTTACTATATTTATTATTTGAAAGGAGATATTTATGAAATAAACAATAAAAAACATTGTTGTATACAATATTTTTACATTTTGGTTTTGCCCTGCGCCCTTTTTTTCTTGCACCCTTTATTTAATGTATGCCACCCATTCCCACTTCTATATCACTCTGTTTCACTTCCACCTTTCCGGCTTCACTAACATACATACACACATCACACTCACACTACCACATCCTTTCTCTCCAGTTCACATTCATATTATACATTCTACCTCTGTATTCCACCAAATTATACATTTCCCCTCCTGCCCCTTGGCACATAAGACAGGTGGATTTGGCACACCCACCCAATATCAGCATATAAAAATTGATTTGAGCAGACACAAATGTTATTAGCAAGCACCAGGGTGACAGCGAAGCCAAACGGGACAATAGAAGGTGAGTATTGGTTATAATTACTGGTTAGGGTTGGGCATGGTTTAGGGGGGTTACTGTTAGATGATAAAATAGGTTTATTTATTTAAGTATTTATATAGCGCCGAGACATTTAGGCAGCGCTGTACAGAGTATATTGTCTTGTCACTAACTGTCCCTCGGAGGGACTCACAATCTATTCCCAACCATAGTCATATGTCTATATATGTATCGTGTAGTGCATGTATCATAGTCAAGGGTACATTTTTTAGGGGGAAGCCAATTAACTTATCTGTATGTTTTAGGGATGTGGGAGGAAACCGGAGCACCCGGAGGAAACCCACACAGACACGGGGAGAACATACAAACTCCTTTCAGATATTGACCTGGCTAGGATACGAACCGGGACCCAGCACTGCAAGGAGAGAGCGCTAACCACTACGCCACCGTGCTGCCCACATTTTTGGTTTTGGTTAGTATTAGTTGTTAGGGATAGAAAGTTATTGTTTAGTATCAGAAAGCGGTACATGCTAGGGCAGGTATGGGCAAACTTGGCCCTCCAAATGTTAAGGAAGTACAAGTCCCACAATGCATTTGCCTTTATGAGTCATGACTGTGGTTGTAAGACTCCTGCAATGCATTGTGGGACTTGTAGTTCCTTAACAGCTGGAGGGCCAACTTTGCCCATGCCTGTGCTAGGGGAATGTTATGATAAGGGCCTGTTTCCACTACACGCAGATTGGATGCAGAAAAACTGACTCCAATGAATGCCTATGGGCTGTTTCCACTAAATGTGATTTTTCTGATGCAGATTTCCCCATAGGCATTCATTGCAGTTTTTCTGCATGCATTCTGCATCCAATCTGCGTGTAGTGGAAACAGGCCCTTAGCCATCAGGGAAGGTCTTGGTAAGGCATTAGTATGGGGTTACCCTAGGGTGAAGATTGGTATTAGAAGGGGTTTATGTCAGGGAGGGGGCACCCTAAAGTGAATGATGGGTAGATGCCATTCATCATAATCACAATATCAGAAGTCAATGCCCCTAGCCAACACATCTTGTCCATGGCATAAAATGGTAAGTGAAGGTCTGGAGGAAGAGCAGTAGGACCCTGTGCCCTGGCTGTCACTTATTGCTGGAGCACTGTACAGTACGGAGTCTCAGTGAGACCTTTCATGCACTGTCGCTGATCTCAGAAAGGAGAGTTTCTAGAAAACACTCAGTGCTAAATGACAGCCAGAAGACAGGGGGAGCCCAGTACTGCTCCGCTCTTTACAGTACAGTTCTAACTAATGTATGTAGAAGTGTAGACAACAAACATCTGCTACATGGTAAACATTGTCCACCTGAAACTGGCAATAACCATTTTAATTTTCTGACTCAACGTAAACCAATTAAAATGTACCTGAGATGAATGGACAAAAAGATTTTTACTTGCCTGGAACTTCCTCCAGCTCTCCCGGTCCGCTCCGTTGTGCCGCTGTCAGCTTCATTAAGTCCATGATTTAGCTGATTTTCAGACTATTGCACATGCGTGGTCCCAGCTGTGCACACCAACGATCGCGCTCTCTTGGCCAGCAGTTCGTTAAGACTAACTTCACTTGCGCAGAATGCTCCCAGAAATTGGAGCACGATGGAGGAGGTGCGCAGCCTGAAACAACGCATGCGCAGTGGCCCACAACCCAGCTGGACCGTGGACTTTATAGCAGCACAACGGAAGGACATCAAGAGAGTAGATGGACAACAGGGGCCCGGGAGGAGCATACATGAAAAAAGACACCTGGAAAAAGGCGCATGGGATTGCCGCTAGTAGAATATCGCTAAAATTATCAATATTCTACTGCTAGATTCCAATAGTATTTTACTATGGCTAAATCTAACCCTATTCTCACACAGAACCCTCCCCCTACTGATGCCGAACCCCCTCTGGTGGTGCCTAACCATAAGACCCCCTCCCCGGTGGTGCTTAACCCTGCCTACCGCCCCCTCCCTCCCTCCCGGTGGTGCCTAACCCAACCCCCCCCCCTTCCTTGCCGCAAAGACACGATATGCAGCAAAAAAGGTAAATTGCAGTGCCCAATTATTATTTAATTTAGGGACCCGATTATCGGCAAACAGGCTAAATTTGAGCACCCAGAGGTGCCCGATAGATTTGCGGGGGGCATTGGGGGCTTGTGGAAATGCAAATTGCGGCATTGCGTAGCATACACTCCAAAATTTATCTTGTTTGCCAATAATTGGTCGTCTGGAGGCGACCGGTAGCAGGCACTGCCATGCGCCCAAATTTCTATTCTTTCTGTTCTTTGTTAAAAGATATTACTTTTACAAACCATTTTTTTCTACTTCCTGCTCTTTGCCGCAAATCGCAGCTTTTATAATAGACCCCTATGGCGGCGCCATTTTTTCTGTAAGGGCTCCTGCACCCTTTTTTTACTTATTCACCTGGAGGAAGCCCAAGGTAATTAAAGAGAAGGTCCAAGCTGTAAAAAATAAACAAACTCCTCTTACCTGGGGCTTCCTCCAGCCCCTGGCAGTCGTTCTGTGCCCTCGCCGCAGCTCCTCTCACTCCCGGTGTCCTGCGCTAAAGAAGCCGACCTCGCCAGGTTGGCTTCCGAGTCGGCTTCATGTGCGCTCCACGGCGCGGGTCACGTGTACGTGACGTCATCGGGTCACTACTGCGCAGGCGCAGTAGTTCTGCGCCTGTGCATTAGAGACCCAATGAAGTTGCATATCCAGGTGACCCCCCGCCGTGGAGCGCACATGAAGCCAACCTGGCGAGGTCGGCTTCTTCAGCGCAGGACAACGGGAGTGAGAGGAGCTGCGGCAAGGGTGCAGAACGACTGCCAGGGGCTGAAGGAAGCCCCAGGTATGTGGAGTTTTTCTTTAAAAATAATGTTCATCAATTCATCTCAGGTTGTCGAATATAAAATTTAACCTTCTAATGTCTAAATTGGCATTTATGAATAATATTTTGATTACCAGGTGGAAGGTTTCCCATGAACAGCAGAATTATTAAACAGCGTTGGAGAGCGTTCTTCTTGTGGAGGTCCATGGTTGACTTTGTCCTCAGATTCTTGTTTTCCAGTCATAAAGTCAGTCTTATATGCTGTCTTATCTTTCTATTATTTATGTCAGGCATTTGAACAGGTACTTGTCTTTAGCATTGATCAATGAATTAGGTTTGTACAGCAATGCCAGGTGATTGCCTCTTGCCAAATCAAACATGAGACAGCCTTGGGCTTGTTTTGCCCCTATGAAATAACATAGTGTTCCAAGACTTGTTATTGCTTATTAGGTGACTCGAAAAATGAGAGCTTACCTAATGTGGCTAATCATCAAAACCGACAATCAGCTTCCTTAACGAGACTCAGAGACGAAGGATACTAAAGCTCTTATACTTACCCAGGGCTTCCTCCCGCCCCATAAACACGTCTAAGTCCCACGCTGTCCTCCTGCGGTCTGCCGTTCAGCTGCGGTGAGCTGAGTTATCAGGCTCAGTCACTTCCAGTCAGGAAGTCCACTGCACATGCGCAGACCTCCCGCGCATGCACAGTAAACCCGGACTGACGTCACTGAGCCTGATAACTCAGCTCACCAAGGCTGAACGGCAGACCGCAGGAGGACAGCGTGGGACTTATGCTGCATACACACTTGAGATAAAAGTCTTTGGAAAAGGCAAGATCACAGACCAATTTTACCCCATTCCATGTAGTATGAGAGCCATAAGCTGGCCATGCACTGGCCCGATTTGCCACCGTTCGACAGCAAATTCGATCACTGGGATCGAATCTGCTGCCAATCGTTCGTGCTAAACGCACCCGCCAATCCGATTTCCTCCCGAAATCGGATCGGTCCGTCAATCGCGCCGTGTGGGAAATTACCGTTGATCGCCCGCGGGTAGGGAGCGCGTCGCTAGCGGCGGCCGATCAGGTATACATTACCTGACGCTGGCTCCCGGGCATCTTCTCCGCGCTGCACCGCTCTGTTCCTGCTCCATCCCAGCGTACATTAACTTCCTGTGTCACTCCAGTGACCAGGAAGTTCAAATAGAGGGTGCTCTATTTGAAATTCATGGTCACGGAGTGACACAGTGTACGCTGGGATGCGGTGCGGGATGCTGGGATGCGGTGCAGCGCGGAGAAGAGGACCCGGAGCCAGCTTCAGGTAATGTATACGGGGGGGAGGACAGGCGGCAGGAGCAGCTCAACAGATTGTGATCGGTTTTAGGCTGAAATCGATTCACAATCTGTTTGCAGTAAAGGCAGCCATACAATCCCTCTCTGATCAGATCCGATCAGATAGGGATCTGTCAGTTGGTCGATCTAATGGCAAATCGACCAGTGTATGGCTACCTATACTCTACACAGTCTATTCTATGGAGCTGCACTCCCCATCAGATAAAATCTTTGCAAGATGCTGCACACACAGATGCTGTACAGACACAAAAGATCATTATCTGCAAAAGATCTGTTCCTGCAAAAGATCCATTCCTGCAAAATGCATTCATAGTCTATGAGATCTGCAGATCATCATACACACCTTGTTTAACAGGCAATCATTTGCAGATCATCTGCAGATCAGATCCACCAGGATGGATTTTCAGATGAAGTCTGTTAAACAAGGTGTGTATGAGGATCTGCAGATCTCATAGACTATGAATGCATTTTGCAGGAACGGATCTTTTGCAGGGACAGATCTTTTGCAGATATTGATCTGTTGAATGTGTACAGCATCTTTGTGTGCAGCATCTTGCAAAGATTTTATCTGATGGGGAGTGCAGCTCCATAGAATAGACTGTGTAGAGTATGGCTCTCATACTACATGGAATGGGGTAAAATTGGTCTGTGATCTTGCCTTTTCCAAAGACTTTTATCTCAAATGTGTATGTAGCATTAGACGTGTTTATGGGGCGGGAGGAAGCCCTGGGTAAGTATAAGAGCTTTAGTATCCTTCGTCTCTGAGCTTCTTTAACCTCCTTGCTGGTTAACTCGAGCTGAGCTCGGGGTTACCCGCCGTGGAGGATTTCTCAGGCCCTGGTGGGCCGATTTACATAATTTTTTTTTTGTTGCATGCAGCTAGCACTTTGCACTAGCTGCACGTTGCACTTTGCTATCACGCGATCGCCGCCGATTCGCCACTACCCGCCGCGTTAGAGGAACCACCCCGCCGAGACCCCGTGCGCAGCCTGGCCAATCAGTGCCAGGCAGCGCTGAGGGGTGGATCGGGACTCCCACTGACGTCACAATTTCCTTATGGGCATACGCGCTGGCGGCGATTGGAGGGGTGGGAGGGACACCGCAGGGAGGGGGCATCATGTAGCTAGCGCTAGGCTAGCTACATGATAGAAAAAAAAATTATGCAAAGAAAACCTTATCAGAACGGCAGGGAGGTTAAAGGACACCAGATGTGAGAGGTGCATGGAGGCTGCCATATTTATTTCCTTTTAAACAATACACATTGCATAGCTGTCCTGCTGATCCTCTGCCTCTAATACCTTTAACCATAGACTCCATAGACTCCATAGAGTCAAGCATGCAGATCAGTTGTAACATGTTGGTGGTCATCAAACAAGTGTGGACATCAACTTTCCCACCCATCAAAAGTGTAGCCACAATAACAACTGATCTAAAGCAGAGACCCCCTTATCAGAGGGAGTGAAGTAGTACTTGGGGGGAGCCTGACAGCTCTGGGCTCCCCTGTAGTCGCAGGGGCTGTTTCAGTGGCATAGCTGAGGAGCTCAGGGCTCCAGTGTGAGTTACATTGGGTCCCCTGAAGCGCTCTATATATAACAAACGACACCTGCTAGGGACAGCTGCAGTTTCAGAGAGCTGTAGGCTGGGGTTGGGAGCAATCCATTAATAGTTACAACTAATCAAAGCAAATAGAGAGGTGATCATTACTAGAATAGCACCAGTAAAGAGTCAATAAAGCAGTTGAAAGAAGGGCCCCTCAGGTCCAGGGGCCCTGGTGTGGTCACTACCTTTTAAAATACCCATTAAAAGGCCCCTTTGGCTTTGAAAAATAAGCCCCACCCCCGGTTTCAACAAGCTCTGCCCATCTCACATGGGAAGCTCCTCCCCTATCTGGAGTAAAGAGGCCCTATACAGTAGATTCCTAGTGTAACCATCCCTGCAGTTGTGTGGGAGCAGGTAAGATGGTGTCTCAATGACAGCAGTGACCTCTCCCCTCCCCAGCATTCACAGTGACCTCTCCCTTCACCTAGGACCCATACTGACTTCACCCTCCCCAGCATTAGCACTGCAGTGATTCTGCCTCCCCCAGCACCTAGAGTGACCTCTCCCTCCCCCAATGGCACCCTTCTTGTCCCCAGCAGCACCCATAGTAACCTCGCTCAGCACCTAAACTGACCTCTCCCAGCACCCCTCCCCCCCATTTCTTCCCCTTCCTGCAGCACCCACACTGACGTCTTCTGATCTCTACTTCTCCCAACATCCACCCACCATCCTTTACCCCATAGTTGGCACCCAGTACTCACATGACACCAAGTACCTTCACCCAGGTCTAACATTGCACCCAGTACTCACACCTGCATACAGCCTCCACATGGCACCCACTATCTGCACCAAGCACCCACTTAACCAGCACCCACACCCAAAGTACCTGCATTTAAAACCGACGTGACACCCAATGCCCACCCATAGCCAGCACCTGTTACAGGCATGACACCTAGTATTCGCACCCCTGTCACACCCAGTACCTGCACCCAGCACCCACATGACATCCAGTATATGCACCCAGATCTCATGACACTTGATACCCACCCATAGCCAGAACCCACATGGCACTCAACATCCACATTCAGCACCCACATGACAACCAATACCCCCTAGCCAGAAACGAGGAGGGGGGCAGAACGTGCGGCCACCGGTGACAGGTCCGACTGACTCCACACCATTAAATGCAGCCAGCGCTTCTGTGATTGTATGTATGTGTCAAGCGGAGGGGCTCAGGGGTATGGTCTGGGACAGTTTGAGAGCCGGGGGGTGAAGGTCACATGTCACTGCAGGACAAGGGGGCTGGGGGGGAGAAGGTCCCCCACCACTTGTAGGTACTACTGTGTATTTTGGGGGGGAGGGAGGCCCCTTTTTTAAATTTGAGCAACCCCCACTTAAGGACCCTCTGCACGGCCCTGGAAATGCTAAAAACATATGCACATTTAAAAGTGGGATGAAACTCAAATGTCATCTCTGGGCTAAAACATTAAACACAGCATACAATACAATGAATAGGAAAAAAATATATTTTTTCCAAGTTGGAAAGGTTAATACTCAAACTCCCAATTCACTCAGAAGCTAATTGATTGCTTTTGCCTAGAACAAAAATGATCAGATTGTGTTGAGCTGTACTTGTTAACAATTCAGAGAAGCATCCCCTGTATCCCTTGGGAAGCAGGTAACTTCCTCTGATTAATTTGCTTTGCAAATACTTAATTACGAGTACATTTGAAATCGGCGCCAGTAGACTTGGGCGCAGGATACAGCGGTATATAGCTGATCCTGCTTCTGCACAAGTCTGGGCCGATTTAATTACTATTCCCCCTCCAGGCCGACATGGATAGTGGGGGAATGAAATAATTCGGCTTCCAGCGATTGCTGGAGGCCGAATTATTATGTTTTTAAGCAACTTCGGCTCCGTCTTCTGACGGAGCCGACGTTACTCACTGAGCACTTCAATAGGAGTGATTCCTATTGAAGTCTATGGAGGCGCCGGCTGCGCCCAAATCTAGCAGCGCTGAAAAGCACTGCTCCGTTAATTACAGCAACCAGCAATATTATCAGTTGACTTACTTGAAGTGTAACTTCCAGTGACTTTATACCAGTCTTTTCACATTTTATGATGTGTTTAATGTTGTAGAGCCTAGGTTCTCAACGTGTGGTACGCGTACCCCAGGGGGTACTTCTGATGGTTCCAGGGGGTACTCTGGCTTGATATACTTAACCAAAAATAATAAATTTAGAGTTTTAGAAAATGATAAATCTTATTTAAACAACAAAAAAATTGTGTTTTAGCTAATTAAAAGTAATAGTAAATGTTTGGAAATTGATTAAACCAATTATTATGTACTATGATTAAATATATATTTGTCAAGGGGTACTTGTGATAATGTTTACTATGCTAGGGGGTACTTGGTGAGTACAGGGTTTTAAAAGGGGTACATACCAATAAAATGTTGAGAAACACTGTTGTAGAGCACAAATGTAATTCTGAATTTCAGTTGCATTAAATGCAAACTGTATGCAGGTTGGAATTTGGGGCCACTGAAAATAATCAAGGAATGCATTTATTGGTCAAGTTCCAAGCTGCATACAGTTTGCAAACACGGTCATTCATTACCATCTATCTCATGGAGCATTTCAATTGCAAACTTAGGCCTGGAACCCACTACAAATTGCTATCGCAATCGCTAGCATTTTTAATGAGCGTTTTGCCAGTGATCTGATGGGCGTTTTCTATCGATTTTGGTAGTGATTTTAAAAAGTGTAAGCTTTTTGCCAGCGATTGTGTAGCGATTTGCGTTTTTAATTCTGATTAGTCCTTTCAATTAATTTTACATTTTTTTACAGTGTGCAGTAATTTAAAAAACGCTGCAAATTGCTCTGTATAGCGATTCATGAGCGATTACACCAGCATTTATATACTGTACATTGCAGAAACGCTAACGCAAAACGTTATCACTCAAAAATGCTGCATGTCCTGCGTTTGCGATTTTGGTAATCGCAATCGCTGCAGTGGAATTAGGCCCATCCATTAACATTAGCTGAGCGTTTAGGGAAATCGCTAGCGTTTTGAATCGCTCTATAAATGCTTAAAAAAAATCGCTCTAGTGGGTTCCAGCCCTAAAATAAAATAGAATCCCAGAGTGAGCTTTATGTCTTCTTGAACTTTTACATCTTTTTATCCATGATTAGCTTGGTATGGCTTCTATTACAGTTTAACTTTTGGTGGTTGATACCAGGAAGTGAGCATAGTTAGCTGATAGAGAGTGACATGTGAGCTCGCCAGGTGTACAGATACCGACTCTCATTTGCCAGAAGTAATCACACAAACACTCTTTTTTTTACACAAGCTATTTATTTGATTCAGGCATTTGACATAATCATACTCTTGCAACATAAGATAAAAAGGAAACTTCTTTAACTAAAACAGGTCATGTGCATGCATTTGTATGTCGGCAGAGGCAGAAACCGCCATGAGGATTCTAGCATCGGTAGGTCCTGATGAAGGCACATGGTTGTTTTGTATTTGTTATGACTGGGTGAAGCTGATCGCATTCACCTGCTTGTCTTCACTAACGATGGCCAGTGAAATACTAATAAGATGCAAATATCATGCAAATGATATGCAGCTTAGGTCACATACAGACATCAGACCATAGTCTTTGGAAAATGAAAGATCACAGACCAATCTTACCACCCTTCCTGTAGTATAAGAGCCATACTCCTACACAGTCTTTTCTATGGAGCTGAACTCCACATCAGAAAAAAATCATTGCAAGATGCTGCACACACAGATGCTGTACAGACACAAAAGATCAGTATCTGCAAAGGATCTGTTCCTGCCAAAAATCCATTCCTGCAAATTGCAATGATAGTCTATGAGATCTGCAGATCATCATACACACATGATTTAACTGACATTCATCTGCAGATCAGATCCACCAGGATGGATTTTCAGATCTGCAGATCTGCAGATGAATGTCAGTTAAATCATGTGTGTATGATGATCTGCAGATCTCATAGACTATCATTGCAATTTGCAGGAATGGATTTTTGGCAGGAACAGATCTTTTGCAGATACTGATCTTTTGTGTCTGTACAGCATCTGTTTGTGCAGCATCTTGCAATGATTTTTTTCTGATGTGGAGTTCAGCTCCATAGAAAAGACTGTGTAGAGTATGGCTCTTATACTACAGGAAGGGTGGTAAGATTGGTCTGTGATCTTTCATTTTCCAAAGACTATGGTCTGATGTCTGTATGTGGCCTTAGAATTAGGGCTATCTACTGCATTTCCGGCCTATTCTGATTGGCCCAATTCTAAGCTGTTACAATTTGCATAACATTTACTATTGCTGTTAGCTTCTCACTGGCCATTAGTAGGGTGGGATGAAGTTAACCACCCTGGCGTTCTGATTAAATCGCCAGGGTGGCTGCGGGAGGGTTTTTTTTAAATAAAAAAAAAACTATTTCATGCAGCCAACTGAAAGTTGGATCGTCGGATCGTCGCAGAGCGGCGGCGATCAGGCAGCACACGCGGCTTGCAAAGTGCCGGCTGCGTGTGCTGCTTTTTATTTGATGTAAATCGGCCCAGCAGGGCCTGAGCGGCAGCCTCCGGCGGTGTTGGACGAGCTGAGCTCGTCCAGACCGCTCAGGTGGTTAAAGAGGACCTGTACTGAAAATTATGCAATGATGAATTAAATTGCCTTTTTTTTTTCTTCTGCAATATTCCTTTGTACATTATGTAGTCAGTGTTTGCCCATTGTAAAATCTTTCATCTCCCAGATTTACGATATGAAATTTATCACAGGGGACAACATCTTTAGTCCTGTCAGGTGTAGCTTTGCGGAATGTTTGTATACTCAGTGTTCTGAAGCCAGCAGAAATAATACCTGGTCTCCCAGGAGGCTCTGGGAGTAGAATTCCGCACGGCTAACAGCCTAGGCTAAACATTAGTGTGAGAGCTGTGCTACATACCGATATACAGCTATATATAGGTATAGGAAGTGTTTCTGATGCTGAAATCATTGTAATTAACGTGAAAGTGGGTATCCTGAATAATTTACTGCATTCTACTCAATGTCACTACAAGGCCTCTTTAATAATGTCAGTAATGACAACAAAATGAGGCAAGAGGTATGTGTGAAAGATGACAGACCCACAAAATGAGTCGGTGCTAACTACTGCCCATTCCTTTGAAGTTGGGTTCCAGGGAGATAGCCAAATGCCTAGTTGAAGGACATGTATGTGTAACATCTGTGCTGAGAAATGTATTTATTTGAATCAGTAGCGCCCCCAAGTGGCAGACAGACACTACTGGCAAACAGAGCAGCTAGTAAGACATAGTGATAAGGTTAGAGGGAAGATTCTGTTGACCATATTAAGGGGTGTTGTTCATCACTGTATACTTCTGGCAGGGCTTGTAGCGTCTGTGAACCACCAGGCCCATCACCGACAGGAGTCCCATAACCACGATGGCGCCCACCGCCACAGAAGATGGCATGGTGTGCACGGATGTTTTGCTCTGGACACGGTTTGCTGTGGAAGAAGAAATAAGAGGAATATTGTTATTAGGGAACAGGCTTCTTGAAATCATTTTACATTGAAAATAGAAATTGACAAAAAAATGCTTATGTTTGTTCTTTCAAGGAAGCCCACGGTAGAGTGAAAACGTTTTTCACCCTTTCGTGGGGAAGCGCCAGTGATCAGCAAATCGCAACAGCAGTGTCACCCTATGAAGGTGTTCTCACTGCAGCATTTTGATTTTGACAAAATCGAAAATGTGCTGCTCATACAATTTTTACAGCAATTTTTCTTAAAGGAATGTGCAAAATGTGCATTCCTTTAAAAACTGCTATGAAAATCGTTTTGCGATTGCAATTGCTAAGTATTTAGCAATTGGGTTTGTAGTGTGAACTAGGCCTTAAAGGACACCCGAGGTGACATGTGACATGATGAGATAGACGTGTATGAACAGTGCCAAAAACACAAATAACTAGGATGTGTTCCTTTTTTTCTTTCTCTGCCTGAAAGAGTTAAAAGACAACTGAAGCTAGAGGGATATGAAGGCTGCCATATTTATTTCCTTTTAAGCAATACCAGTTACCTGGCTATCCTGCTGATTCTCTGCCTCTAATGCTTTCAGCCATAGACCCTGAACAAGCATGCAGCAGATCAGGCATTTCTGACATTGTCAGATCTGACAAGATTAGCTGCATGCTTGTTTCTGGTGTAATTCAGACACTACTGCAGCCAAATAGATCAGCAGAGCTGCCAGGCAACTAGTACTATTTAAAAGGAAATAAATATGGCAACCTCCATATCCCTATAACTTCAGTTGCCCTTTAAATATCAGGTAAGAAAGTGACAGTTACTTTCTGGGTTAGACTGGATCAGACTATAGCATAACCCTCACCGATAAGTAATTACAGCCATAAAATACTTTGCTGTCAGTAAATGGCTTCTGAGAGCGGGAAAAAGATAAAAAGCATAAATAATTCAAAGATTTGAGCCCTAGCATAATTCAGTGAGTCAGTGTGTCATTGAGCACAGACAATGAAACAGTAAAAACTTTAAAAACTAGAATGAAATATAAAATAAAACTGTGGGATATCTAAAAAAAAAAGGATTTTTTTTTTTAGGAGGAGGAGGATTGATACGATTGTTTTTCTCATCAGTTTATTTTCACCTCAGATGTCCTTTAAGCAGAAAACAGATGATTTTACCAAATATTCTGTCAAATCACTAAGGCTGTTTCCACATAGAAAACTAATGCTGGGAACACATGATACGTTTTTTTTTCTGTAAGGGACAACTGTAACAAGAGGGATGTGGAAGCTGACATATTTATTTCCTTTTAACCTGTAACAAAAAATGTTCCCCCGGGGGGTACTCATCTCGGGAGGGGGAAGCCTCAGGGTCCCAATGAGGCTTCCCCCACTCCTGTAGCTGCAGACAGTCCAGAGCTGGCTCTCCCGAAGTGTCCGGCAATCCTCCCCTGACAAGCGCTGATAAGCGCTGATTTATTTACCTTCCCTGGCTCCAGCGGGGGCGCTGTTGCGGCTCTCCGCACGGAGATAGATAATAGAAAATAGCCGATCTCTGTCGGGTCCGCGCTACTATGCAGGCGCAGGAGACTTGCGCCTGCGCAGTAGAGCGGGCCGACAGCGATCGGCTATTTCCGCCTATCTCCGAGCGGAGAGCCGATACTGCACCTGCGCTGGACCTGGGAAGGTAAATATTTACATCCCTGCTGTTCAGGGAGCTCTATCGCCACTGTCGTGGGACCGAGGAGGACAGGGGAAGCCTCAATAGGATCCAGAGGCTTCCCCCACCGGAGGCGAGTACCCCCCAGTGGAGGGTTTTTTTTTTGTTACAGGTTTTCTTTAACCATTTCAGCCCACGGGGATTTTTCACCTTATGCAACGGAGCAATTTTCACCTCCTATTCTTTCAATAATAACTTTATCACTACTTATCACAATTTATTGATCTATGTCTTGTTTTTTCCACCACTAATTAGGCTTTCTGTGGGTGGTACATTTTGCTAAGAGCCACTTTACCGTAAATGCATTTTAACAGAATAAATAAGAAAAAAATGGAAAAAATTCATTATTTCTCAGTTTTCGGCCATTATAGCTTTAAAATAATCCACACTACCATAATTAAAACCTATGTATTTTATTTACCCGTTTGTCTCGATTATTATACCATTTAAATTTTGTCCCTATCACAATGTACGGCGCCAATATTTTATTTAGAAATAAAGGTGCATTGTTTCCGTTTTGCGTCCATCACTATTTGCAAGCTTATAATTTAAAAAATGTTTGTAGTATACCCCCTTAAAATGCATATTTAAAAAGTTCTGACACTTAGGTAACTATTTATGTTTTTTTTTTTTTTTAAATTGTAATTTTTTTTTTCCCAATTAAAAAATTTATTTGTGTAATATTTTGGTGTGGGACATAAACAGTTTATTTTTAATGTTGTTATATGTGTAAATTGTATTGTAAAAAATGTGTAGCTGTAGTTTTACTATTTGGCCACAAGATGGCCACCTTTGTTTTTGTTTACCCTCCTTGTACTTCTCGCTAAGCAAAAGTACAAGGGGGATGCGGAAATCTGTCCGGGCAGAAGAGCCGGAGCCTCACAGGTGAGCGCTTCGTTTTTTTCTGCGGGGGGGAAAGGGATTGGTGATCGGGAACCATGTTCCCTTTCACTGATCCCAGGGCTACCGGGGGACACAACGGGGGCGCGCCCCCAAGCGCAAGAGCGCTGCAGAGCTGCCGCCCGGACGTGAGCTTCACGTCCGGGCGGCGGAAATGGTTAAGCAATACCAGTTGCCTAGCAGCCCTGCTGATCCTCTGCCTCTAATACTTTTAGCCCTGAACAAGCATACAGATCAGGTGTTTCTGACATTGTCAGATCTGACGAGATTAGCTGCATGCTTGTTTCTGGTGTGATTCAGACTCTACTGCAGCCAAATAGTCCAGCAGGGCTGTCAGGCAACTGGTATTGTTTAAAAGGAAACAAATATGGCAGCCTCCCTATCCCTCTTGTTACAGTTGTCCCTTAAAGAAAAACATTTCTTTGTTAAAGATTATACAAATCCTGCAATAAATCTGCAGTGTGTCTACTTCCTGCTTTCATTGAAGCAGACATATTGTTAACATCCTGTGTTTACACACTAGCTGCTCTGCCGAGGCAGCCGGCTGACACAGTTGAGAGATTAAATTACGGTGGTGATTAGTCACGGATTAGAGGGAATTATACAGGCTAAGGGCCGGTTCTAACTCGGTGCTTTTGCGGACCACGATCACAATTTGCGGGCAAAATCTTGCGATTCAGCGCGATTTGCACTTGTTGTGATTCCATTTAACGAAACGAACGAGAATCGCAGAGCGATCGCCCCCAAAACGCTGCATGCAGCACGTTTGCAATTAATCACAACCGCTGCAGTGTGAATGTATCCATAGCGATACATTGTAGCAGCGCTTTGCTGATCACCAGCGATCAGCAAAGCGCTGAAGAATCGCCTTAATGTGAACCAGTCCTAAACTATCTAAATACATACAGGGTGCCTTTCTCCATGTATTCCTCCTGTCCTGTGCAAGAGTTCAGGTCCAGTTTAAACAAGATAAACACAATGAAAAAGAGGAGGAGTGCTCCAATCGAGAACATATTTATTTATTTATTGTATTTATAAAGCGCCAACATATTACGCAGCGCTGACACATATCAAAACTCTTTTAACCTCCTTGGCGGTAATCCCGAGCTAGGGTCGGGGCCGAAAACCGCAGCTAAAAGCAGTAATCCCGACCTCTGCTCGGGGTAGCCGCCAGGAGGTCTGTGCAGAGTATAGCGTGCAGCGGGCTGTTTTATATACCTCGCGAGGGATCCTGACGTCGGCCGCCATTCTTCTTCCTCTCCTGTGGGGCTCTGCTTCCTGCTGGTGAGATCGCCGGCTGTCGTCATGACGACAGCTGGCAATTTTACTATAGAGTTGCAGCGCCACCTGGAGGATGGAGGCATAACTGCAGCGCGGGAGCTCAGGGAGGTGAGCGATTGCAGAACTGCTGCAGATCTCCCTGGCAGCATGATTTTTTCCAGGTTTGGGTCTGAAAGGGTGCCAAAAAAATTGCACCGCTTATAGACCCTAAAATACGGAAAGAATCGTACTGCCAAGGGGATTAATAATCACGCAATAAAGCCATTCTACTTAAACAATAGTAGATATAAAAGCATTTCAGGGAATGAACCCTAATGACCCAATGTGTGTGAATTGCTTTGGGTCATTAGGGTACACACCTTGAAATGCTTTTATATCTACTACTGCTTGTTAGTAGAATGGTTTTATTGTGTGCTTATTATGGCTGGATAGTGTACTGGTTAAGGGCTCTGCCTTTGACATGGGAGACCAGGGTTCAAATCCTGGCTAGGATCAGTACCTATTCAGTAAGCAGTTCAAGGCAAGACTCCCTAACACTGCAGGGTGGCCTCTTGAGCGCGTCCCAGTGGCTGCAGCTCTTGAACGCTTTGAGTCCGACAGGAGAAAAGCACTATACAAATGTTCAGATTATTATTATTATAACTGTCGGGCATAAAATCAAACATCAATTCTTTATTTTTATCTGGTAAACAAGTAATAAGGATGCTATCCAGACAATCCAAAAGTCAAAATCACTATTACTTTTCTTGTTGATAAATGAGCATTCCCCAGTTTACCTGACTCTTATTTGGTACACTGCCACACAAAGGAAGTTGCAGGGCATGCTGGGTTGTCCTTTTTTGCTTCTTTACTTTCCCCTCAGACTTAACTAATGCAGCCTGATTGGCTGAAGCCTCTTTCCCTCCTGTTTTCCCCTCCCACACCTCTGTTTCTCTCTGGTTGGCCAATATTTCTCCTGCTAAGACAATGCACTTTCTCTAGTGGAGGGCGGGCAATGCATACACAATCAGGTAGAGGAGAGTAAGGGAGGAAATGACATCAGGATTGGCTTCAAAATAGCCACCGTTAAAATCGGAAATGCCAAGAAGTATTTTCACTTTTAATACTGTAGAAAAATCACTAAAATCAAAACATGGGCAGTGCAATACATATGTTATGTAAGTAGAGCAAGTATTTATCTACTTGTATATGGGTTTTTTTCTGAGATAGTATGGCTGACAGATCCTCTTTAAAAGAGTTTTGATAATCTTCACAATTGGAGCGCTACTTCTCTTTTTCTTTCTTAATATTATGCCATAGAAGATTAAGAACATACCGTAAATCTGTCAAACTCATTTTACAAGTTAACAAATTAAGATCATAGTTGCTCATTACATCCAACTTATATCTTCTATGAATGTGTTTAAAGCTACTGGCCTGCCATACATTGATTGGAGGACGTCACTCACCAGAGGCGGGGCTGACAAAAAATGGTCCTTGAGATAATTTGAGTGAGCCCAGCTCAACCTTTGTGCTTCGAACGTCACGTTTAGGCCTTTTGGAGACGCAGCCTTCTGTGCAGCGGTTTGGGGTGCTGGAGTTGTGACAGATTGTGACATCGCATTGCAGAAACACTTGCCCAACCCGATAGAATTTAAACACATGCAGGTTGAAACGCTCCACCCTGTCGTCCGAATAGTCGTTCCTCTCCAAAGTAGAATCCACAGGGCACCTAAGCAAGGAAGAAGAAGGAGAATGTTTATAAATGTCTTATGTTCTGAGATTTTCCAGGTTTTTTTTTTTAGTTAATTTGTTTTTGAATGTTCACGACTTCTGAATGTTTTTATTGCTATCTGTGTCCCAAATAGAGGGATTTACCCCCAGTTCCTGCCCCTGGCACCCCCTTGTAGCTTTGTGATGGTCAGTCCTTGCTCCTGGGGACAGGAAGTCATGGATAGCTATAACATTCTGTTAGGGTTTTGTTTTCAACCTGACTTTCTTAAAAAAAAGGAAAATTATTTCTTTGTTGCTGTCTCTGTTACTGTTGACCAGATCTTCACCCTTCCTGTCTAGCCTTAAAGCGGATGGCTGGACAATGGCGTTGCCGCTGCATGAGTTGGGCACTAGGTGCTGGATGCCGCTAGTAAAAAAATATTAGTAATTTACATTACCAATACTTTACTATGCACTTAACTGGCATCCATTCTCACTTAAACCCTCCCTTCCTAGTGCCTTAAACAATCCCGAGCACTGATAGACCTCCGACCTCCCCCGCTACCTGAGACCCCTGCACAATAGCTGCATTGGTATCTCAACTGTGCCGGCTGCTGTCGCTCAGTTCTGTTCCTTTGTGCTCCTGGTCTTCTTCCTGCTGCCTGCCTCTTGTTACCAGTGCATGTCATTGTACTTATCATAGCATGCGCCGGTCACAAGAGGCAGACTGTAGGAAGAAGACGGGAGCAGCGGACCGGCCGCCGGGACTTCTAATGCGTTAAAAACATGTCCCTTTATACATAAAAGTTTGTGATTATATCGTTTATAACCGTGGAATTAAAGCACAAACATTAATTACCCTTTCTGCAAGATAGTGTAGTTTCTGTCTGCATCATCCAATGTCGGTACAGCTAGACAGTTCTCAACAAGTAGCTGAAGACCTGCATCATCCGACTCCAACTTAAACTCCACATAGAGAGTGCTGTGCATGTCAATGCCATAAGGATAGGTTGTGATCTGATCCTTGAAGTCTTCGTCACGGTAGAGTCTCAGGAAGATTGCGTATTCACCCTCAGACAGCATATCGGTAACCTCAGGGCCGAAGCCCCACTTAAGTCCCTCGTCCGTATCCATTTTACATTGCACAGGGATCTCAATACGATGGACGGCAGTTCCTGGGACTGTTCCAAAGACCGTGTTTATGTAAATGATATCATCCTCTTCAGTCTACATGGATACAGATCACATGGGACTTGTTAGTGAAAAGTACTAAGGAAAGCAATCATGGATAGAAACAAATAGTTATTAAGAAGGTCAGGCCTGGATTTACATCACAAAAACCTTAGGCCATGGCCTTTGTGGCCTTAGCAGTAACCCAGCTGTGCCCTGTGTTCAGGGCTGCTACCATCCACATTCTATGCTTTCGAACTTCAATATCCTACCCTACCTCTTTCACTGTGTTCCTTGTACAACATGCCCCCATCCTATCGGTGCTCTTGACCACCAGCTTTTTAATCTGGGCTTTGGACTACAGTTATCAATATACTAGTCCCTGTTCTGTAAGTAAAAAGGATACCACAACCAGTTGAAAATTAAATAACAGTAATATTTAAAAGGAAAGAACAGATCAACTGGCCACAAGATAAGGAAAAGGCGGTAACTTACCACAATTTTGGTACCACATTTGTTGGCAGGTATCTTAATATACACATAGTCATCATCTTCAGTTCCCCTACAACTGGGGTCTTCAAGGTGTATATCTGAGACATTTAAATTGGCTTCAGTCACCATGTCGAGGGGCAGGTAAAAATCGGCTCCATTGGACAAACAGTTCAAAAGAGGAATCTCGGGTCCATCTGTTTAGAAATGGCAAAAAGACGGAAAAAATGCTGAAAGGTTATTGGCCAAAATAAAACGCGATAAAGAACATAAGTGGTCCAACCAACCAATCTGGAGAAGAATTTTTCAGTTGTTTGCTATTAGGTGATACAAGCTTTTACCCTTCAGCTAGTGGCTGGATAGTGTAATGGTTAAGGGCTCTGCCTCACACAGGAGACCTAGGTTTGAATCTCAGCTCTGCCTGTTCAGTAAGCCAGGACTTATTCAGTAGGAGACCTGAGGCAATTCTCCCTAACACTGCTACTGCCTATAGAGCGCGTCCTAGTGGTTGCAGCTCTAGTGCTTTGAGTCTGCCAGGAGAAAATTGCAATATAAATGTTTTGTCTTGACCTCAGTTATATCAGAATATAGTGAGGATGGCTGAAAGGTTACTGAATTAGTGCTTGTGTTATTACAGTTGCATGTAGAGCCCCAAGAAAGGAAATAGGGATTTATTTATTTTATTAAAGCAATAGTTTACTAACTTCCCAGCAACTCCTTTACACTTCACCATGATCTAAGTGAGTGTTGCTATATATAATCACTGGTGGGTCAGGAATATTCTCCAAACTCAGCATATTAACCCCAATCTATCTACAGTACTCAACGTCTTATTTTGTAGGGTCTTTTAGACAGGCTGCTCCTCTCCATCTATATCATGTTCTTGAGACTGTGGCCCATATGCAGTTAACTTTTTCTCCAAGGTGATATTTTCATACCTTGTTATAAAATGCTAGCAAGCAAGAAAATACTGAAACTAATTTTAATAGTACTTTTTCAGCAAGTTTTTGGTACTTTTTTTAATTGTAAAATTCTGAAATTTAAAAGAATATGAAAATTATCTCCTAGGAGATAATTCACTTTTTCTCTTACGTTTTCTCCTTGATGATATTTGCAAACCGTGTTAATAATATGGCTTTTCAGCCACCAGCAAGCAAGAAAATACTCAGAATAATGTTGACAGTACTTTTTCAACAACTTTTTGGTGCTTTTTCAATTGCAGATCGCTGAAACGCTATTTTGAATGGAAGTTGAAAAATTATTTCCTGGGAGGAAACTTAGAAGAAAAAGTTAATTGAATAAGGGCCACTTTATGTTTTAAGTTTGAAATCTACACCCTTATTTAAAGATTAACACTATGGTATGCAGTGATAAAATATAACAGTAGTAGTCATATTAGTAGTAATAATAACATAGCATAACTGTAGTGAAAATAATAGAATGAGTGAAATTGCTTACTAGTATTCTTTACAATATTCATTTATAGATTTAGTCAGTGTTTGCCCAATGTAAAATCTTTCCTCTCCCTGATTTACATCCTGAAATGTATCACTGGTGGTGACATCTTTAGTTCTGCCAGGTGATTTGTACGGAATGTTCATTACTGAGCGTTCTATGCACAGAGGGAGATATTGCTTGCTTGGCATTTGGAAAAAGCCATTATTTTCCACAATGCAATAAGGATCACAGACAGCAAACTGTCAGGAGTGGACCATGGTCCTGACATCACACTGTGGGAGGGGTTTCACCACAATATCAGCCATACAGACCCCCCTCCCCGATGATCTGTTTGAGAAAAAGTTAAACATTCTTGTGAGAAAGGGAAAATCAGCTACTGATTAGAATGAAGTTCAATCCTTGGTTACAGTTCCTCTTTAAAGGGGCACTATGGCAAAAAAAACTGTAAAACTTAACATTAATATTTACACCTCCAAAAGATGTAGATTTGTCCCAGAGTAAACGCAACATGATTTTTTTTACTTTCTATGTAACTGCAGTAAGCATTATGATTCACCAAGTGTGACCCTCTTACCGACAGGTTTTGGAGTAGTCAATTTCCTCATGGGGAATCCTACAATTTCTTTTATTTCCAAAGCACTTCTTGAATGGCAGGGAGTATAGTTCAACTGCCAGAATAGTGTGCATGTGAGTAGGCAGGCTTTCTGGCATATTTGTATAGATTCCAGGGAGTGCTTTTAAAACAATCTAAGGAAACTTTAAGAATTATCCATGAGGAGGACTAAACCTGATGGTAAGAGAGCTTTCAGATTATAATACCTATTGTAAATGATGGCTACAGAGGTAGTAAAAAAAAAAAAATACAGCGCATTTGCTCTGGGACAAGTGTAGACAAGTACATATGGTTTTAAAATTTAAAATTTTTCGTTCTAGTGCCCCTTTAACTAGTGATGAGCAGAAATTACGGCCATGCGTGATTTTACATCGTAATACGCAATTACGCATCGTAATGCAAAATTTCAGGGGAATAGAGTAGGCAATTTCATAGTTAATTGTTCTCATTCGTAATTATGCATGAGTTTACGCGTAATTTACGCGTAATTTCATGCCTACTTTGGCGGTTAATAGTAAAGCCCCCATAGATGCTATTGCCACCAAAATTGCTGCATATGTTAAGAAGACGACCAGGTACAAGTTACAAAAATGATTGTTCAAAAAGACCTTGTAGTTTTTGAGAAAATCTATTTTAAAAATACAAAAAAATGGTTCATTTTTCTAGTTTTAAAAACCATTTTTCTTTGCATTTTTAAAATCAATTTTCTCAAAAACTACAGGGTCTTTTTGAAAAATTATTTTTTAACTTATACCCAAGATTCTCCCTAACATATGTAGCAATTTTGGTAGCAATAGCATGTATGGGGGCTTTTTCTATTCACCACCAAAGTCGGCACGAAATTATGCGTAAATTATGTGTAAATTCATGCGTAATTACGAATGAGTATACAAAGTCAATTAAATTACGAATTTGTAATTACGTGTATGCCTAATTGCAAAAATGTACGCATAATTTTGCTTAATCGTAATTAGCAGATTACGATCATCACTACCTTTTAACTTAATCAATATTCTTGTAGCATTTCATTATTCTACCACATCCTAAAAAACATACTCATAAATGTATTGGTTCCCAGGCCTTTAGCAGGGACACTGGACTGTGACGATGTCTGGGATCAGTTAGTGAGTTTCTCTAGAGCAGGGGTCTCAAACTAGCGGCTCGTGGGCCATTTGCGGCCCTCGATACAATATTTTGTGGCCCTCTCCGGCAAAAGCTTCCTTATAGTTCGCTTCAGTGCTCCCAAATAATCCGCCGCATCCCTGCCGCTAAACGAGGGCTGCAGAGCCCCCAAATTGCCCGGGGGGGGGGGCAATCCGACGGCATTTCCTGGAAGGGGCAGAGCTTTCAGCTTCAGCTCTGCCCCTCCTCACGTCAATCGCCACACGGATTGCCGCCTCTCCCCGCCCCTCTCTGTGAAGGAAAAGTGAGAGGGACGGGCAGAGGCGGCGATGCGCCGCGATTGTGAAATTCCTTATGCGGCCCAGCCTCATCCTGACTTTGCCTCCTGCGGCCCCCAGGTAAATTGAGTTTGAGACCCCTGCTCTAGAGGGACAGTTAGGCCCCGTTCACACTTGCGATTCGAGTCCGCGGGGGTCCGGGGGCCGCAAAGAGACCGTACGGGTCTCTGCGGTGGCCACAAGTTGCCACAAGTTGCGGATCCAGAATGTATCAGTTCCGGCTACAGTAAAGTAGCCGGAACTAGATACATTGCAGTGCCAGAAAGGCACCGCAAGCATGGGGGATACC
Organism: Hyperolius riggenbachi; assembly: GCF_040937935.1. Lineage (NCBI taxonomy): Eukaryota > Metazoa > Chordata > Amphibia > Anura > Hyperoliidae > Hyperolius > Hyperolius riggenbachi. The sequence goes on from NC_090654.1 coordinate 43,740,857, forward strand.
GGCGTGTAGTCCAGGCCCCCCAAGTGGCATAGGACTGGTGCTGGAAGCATCCGGTACTATTGCCAGTGTGCTGAGAAACATCCGTTTCTCATTGCACAGCATGGCCGCATGTTCGGGTCAGGATCCGGCCCGGGTCCACAGCCGCACGGGGACGGACGGCAAAAATGGAGCAAGTTGGAAAAAAGCCATGTTGTCCCGGAGCTGCGTTCCCGGATCGGATCCGGACGGTCTCACAAGTGTGAATGGATACATTGATTAACAATGTATCCATTCACCATCCGCTGTGTACGGAGCGTTCCGGGTCCGGGGAAGCCGGACCTGGAACGCTAATGTGAACCGGGCCTTAGTGACATGACTATGAACTTTGTAAAGTGCTGTAAAAGAGGTTGATGATATATATATATATATATATATATATATATATATATATATATAATGTATATAAAGATAGATAGATAGATAGATAGATAGATAGATAGATGCTTAATAATATAACTAATTACCTGGATATTCAGTCTCCTGTCCCAATGAATATCCATAGGAACTGCGAGTTTCAAGCCCAAACACATAAATGAAAAAGGGTGTGAACTTGTTCACAATTTCGTGTTGTCCTCCACCTCCACTTAAATGGACTTCCCATCCTGTGTATCCATCAATCTCTATCTCGGTAGGTTTATATTTATCCAGAGGTGTGCGATCCAGATAGAACTCATCAGCTTTAGATTCCGTAGACACCACCAGAATGTAGTTATCGTAGGTATCTTCTGTGATAAATTTGTAGTACCTCCTCCTTTGCTGAATCGGAGGCACGTTTACTATGAATGGGTCATAACTAGCAGAGTCTGTCCTTTCTTCAAAGATATAGTTGACCATGACTGGCTCTGAAGCAGTGACAACAACGCTCTCCTCTACTGTAAGCCGTTGATGAGACCCTGGCTGAAGAGTGTACTCAACCACACCGACCTTCACGACTGTGTCTTTTCTTGCTGCCACTATATCAATGAAATCATCAGAGTGACCGAGGAATGGAAACACCACAAAGGATTTACCCCAGTTCTCGACAGGAAAAAGTTGTTGATACAGGATGTCACAGGTCGTGTTGGGTCCATAATAACACCTGTTACCGCCATAGACAGCAACTGGTTCAGAGGCCTCAACTCTGGTGCCGGTGAACTCACTGAAGCTCTGAATGTGGATGACCTGCTTGGGCTCTAGAGAAAATGAGAAGGTGTCTCCAGTTCCGTAGTCTTTACCATTGAACTGAAATGATCCAGAGACTGTTATTTTCACTTCGGTGGTGACATCTACAGAGGAGGCCACAGCATACTCATTATAAGACCCTGCACCAGGGGTAAATATATAGTACTCTTTACCCAAGTCTTCTTCTTCGAGAACAGCACAGGCATCGGAAGTGTAGGCTTGACTGTTGAAGGCCACCACAGTTATATCTTTATCTGATAGGACTGTCACAGCTTTGGAAGATAATTCGTTACGACTAAGCATATACAGGCCACTCAAGGAAACTATGGCAGTGCTGTTCTTTTCAATAGTCAGCGTTTTTTTGAAATTTGGTTCTTTCACGGTAACTTGGACTGTGGCTGGATCATCATAGGAGGAGATATGCAGGTGCAGGTTTGCTTCGAAGGAGAAATTTTCCATGAACACAACAATAAACTTTTTATCGCCAAGCCCTAGCAGAAAAAAAAAATGGAACACCTGGGTTAAATTGTGCTTTCGGTGACAGAAATTTAGAAGTATTATTCTTTAAAGTGGCTGGTCTAAATTCTAATAATCTGTTATCCTGAAATTTAGATTCTCAAATTGCTGAACCCCAGCCTTGTCATCTGTTGTCCTATATAGCCCTGTTTCTTGCTTGCTTAGTCATTCAATGCATAGTCATAGGAAAACCCCGCTAAATTCACTTGACTGCTGTTTACATTTTTTTTTTTTTTTTATGTGTCTGTGACAAATCCTTTAGACCAGGGGATTTTTCAATGATCGGTGCTGCGTGGGCTCTACAGCCCGCAGCACCGATCAGGAGTGCAGCAGGGCGATCAGACTACCCCCCTTTTTTCCCCACTAGGGGGATGTCCTGCTGGGGGGTCTGATCGCCGCCGGCTGCATTTGCTTAGTGGGGGGGTCTCTTCAAAGCCCCCCTCCGCAGCGTTCTCCGCCGTCTCGCCGCTGCCTCCCTCTCCCTCCCCCTGTGAGCTGCGCAGGACGGATTTCCGTCCTGCGCATTGAAGGATATGCTTCAGCCTATCATATGCCGGCGATCCCCGGCCAATTAGAGGCCGGGGATCGCCGATCTGCATTACGGCGCTGCTGCGCAGCAGCGCCGCATGATGTAAACAGCGGGGATTTCTTCCCCGCCTGTTTACATTTTGCCGGCGAGCCGCGATCGGCGGCTCTCTGGCTGTTCACAGAGACACCCTCCGTGAACTGACATGGAAAGGCCGCTCGATCGAGCGGCCGTTTCCATGGTAACCCGCAGATGACCAGTTTACGCCAATCGGCGTTAGCTGGTCGTCAAGGGGTTTTTAAGTACCCAGACACTGAACACAGACAAGGGGAAACAAGATGCAGAGGTGGAAACGAACGAGGAGCAATGGAGAGAACTCTCCTAGAGAGAGGTTGACTGAATTAAAAAACTAAGTAAAACAAACAAATAAATCTCAAAATATATCAAAATTCTGACTATATATAGAGATATTTATTCTGACTAAATATATGTTCACTGGTGAAGCTATATAACCTTTACTGGATCAATTAAAATTCATCAAATCCTAACTAGACTGACTATATATAATATAATCTATACAAAATATAATCAAAGTTATATAGTCATTCACAAATTGGAGATAGTATTCCCCTGTCAGCCCAGTGAAAAAACATGTAGGGTCCCTGTTTGTGTTTAGTTTAATTGAATGATGGGGTACATAGGGCTTGATTCATCAAGCTGTGCTGCTAAAGCAGCACGCTTAAGGGGCCCACACAATAGTCGATTTCAGCCTTTGATTGATTCGATCGATTGGAAACCGATTGCCAATCGATTGGCTGATTGATAGATTTGCGGCCGATTTTGATCTGACAGGATGCCAGCAGATCGATGGCCCATAGGGTTGCATTGAATCTAATGGTCCAATAATGCATTTAAATCGATTTTAAATAGATTTCCAATAGATTTCATTCTGAAATCTATTGGAAATCTGTTCCTAGTGTGTGGCACACATTAGATAGATTCCTGTCAGATTATACTTGACAGGCGTCTTACAGAAATCTGATGGTCGAATCTGCTGTAAATCTATAAGTGTATGGCCTTTAATGAGAGAAGTGCAAGCTTGGCGCACGTTATGATGCGGTACGCTTATGCACCCTCCTTGTAATGTCCCGCCGTGTCCAGTAGCTTTATAGGATGTGATCCCCGCACGTTGATTGGGCCAGTTGGCTGACCGTCAAGCGACAGGCAGCCTATTGGGCCAATCAAAGCTCCGGGATTACGTCCTAGCAAGCCACTGGACCAGACGGGCTCAGGGCAGGACAAGTGGAGCGACCGTTAGTTACAAGGAGGGTGCATAAGTTACCAGCGCATGCTAGGCTACACTACCATAACATAGCATGCACTGGGCTCACACTCCTCTCATTAATCTGCGCTGCTTGATAAATCAAGCTCATAGAGCTATAGCTAGGGCTACTGACCTGTTCCTCAATATTGGCGTATGAATAATCCATCTCATCCATTTTGTTTATATATTTAGTCAATCCAGTGACAATTTAGTGACTTTTAATTGATCTATTAAAGGTAATATTTTACTGTTTTTTTTTTTTTACCTGTCTACATATATTAGAAAAATATCAGAAAATTGATCATGCAGTTTAATTGTAATTTCACAGAAAGCAAAAAAAAAAAAAAGCACAATTATGAACTGCTAGCTGATGGCCCGGCGTTGCCCGCGTATGTATTTGGCTGGTTCCACCCACTTTTTCTAACCCTAGCACAATTACTCAATGACCAAGTTTGTGAGCTTTGCGGTCTTTGGCATCAATAATTTGCATTGAAATGAAACAAATCTGATTGGCTGTGGCTCCACCACCTTTTCTGAATTTTTACCCCAGTCACCCAATGACCAACTCTACCAGATTTGAGGCTTGTGCCATTAACAGTACAAAAATGGCAGCAATTAAATATTCCCCTTAAAAAATCAATAAGTGACATTTGATTGGCATTTGTAGGCTCCACCCATTTTTCCTGAATATTAATCCCAGTGGCCAACTGTGCAAAGTTAGAGAACCCTGCCATTAACAGTGTAAGAATGGCTGCAGTTTACCTTTTCCCAGGGAAATTTGTATTTGTCTCCACCCACTTTTTGGTTATGGGGATAAAAAGTATTGTATATGTTATTCCAGGTAATGTAGTGATGTCGCGAACCTCAGATTTTCGGTTCGCGAACCTTCGCAGAAGGTTCGGTTCACGGAAAAGTTCGCGAACCGCAATAGACTTCAATGGGGAGGCGAACTTTGAAAAATAGAAAAAATTATGCTGCCCACAAAAGTGATGGAAAACATGTTTCAAGGGGTCTAACACCTGGAGGGGGGCATGGCGGAGTGGGATACATGCCCAAAGTCCCGGGGAAAAATCTGGATTTGACGCAAAGCAGCGTTTTAAGGGCAGAAATCACATTGAATGCTAAATTGCAGGCCTAAAGTGCTTTCAAACATCTTGCATGTGTATACATCAATCAGGGAGTGTAATTAGAGTACTGCTTCACACTGACACACCAAACTCACTGTGTAATGCACCGCAAACAGCTGTTTGCATAGTGACGGCCGTGCTGGACTGATGTGCAACATGGCCAGAGTGTAGGCCGTGGCGGTTTTCCAGCCCATATGGTCGCCGGGCTGTGGTAGCTCAATGATAGAACAACAGTGACTGTCCAGCTGATCAAATTTGGTCTGTCCACAATGAAGCAACGACCTTATTATCTTCTTGTATGTAGGTAGGCATAGGTAGGAGTCCCAGTATAGGTAGGTAGGCATAGGTAGGTGCCTCAGTAGTTAGCTAGGCATAGGTAGGAGACCCAGTATAGGTAGGTAGGCATAGGTAGGTGTCCCAGTATAGGTAGAAAGGCATAGGTAGGTGCCTCAGTAGTTAGCTAGGCATAGGTAGGAGTCCCAATATAGGTAGGTAGGCATAGGTAGGTGCCTCAGTAGTTAGCTAGGCATAGGTAGGAGACCCAGTATAGGTAGGTAGGCATAGGTAGGTATCCCAGTAGTTAGCTAGGCATAGGTAGGAGACCCAGTATAGGTAGGTAGGCATAGGTAGGTGTCCCAGTAGTTAGCTATGCATAGGTAGGAGTCCCAGTATAGGTAGGTAGGAGTCCCAGTATAGGTAGGTAGGCATAGGTAGGTGCCTCAGTAGTTAGCTAGGCATAGGTAGGAGACCCAGTATAGGTAGGTAGGCATAGGTAGGTGTCCCAGTAGTTAGCTAGGCATAGGTAGGAGTCCCAGTATAGGTAGGTAGGCATAAGTAGGTCCCCTAGTATAGGTAGGTGTCCCCGTATAGGTAAGTAGGTGCCCCAGTAGTTAGGTAGGCATAGGTAGGTGTCCCAGTATAGATAGTTAGGCAGGGCCTGACTGGCACAGTAATAACAATTACCAAGGACCTTATTATCTTCTTGTATGTAGGTAGGCATAGGTAGGAGTCCCAGTATAGGTAGGTAGGCATAGGTAGGTGCCTCAGTAGTTAGCTAGGCATAGGTAGGAGACCCAGTATAGGTAGGTAGGCATAGGTAGGTGTCCCAGTATAGGTAGAAAGGCATAGGTAGGTGCCTCAGTAGTTAGCTAGGCATAGGTAGGAGTCCCAGTATAGGTAGGTAGGCATAGGTAGGTGCCTCAGTAGTTAGCTGAGGGACACCTACCTATGCCTACCTACCTATACTGGGTCTCCTACCTAGTATAGGTAGGTAGGCATAGGTAGGTGCCTCAGTAGTTAGCTAGGCATAGGTAGGAGACCCAGTATAGGTAGGTAGGCATAGGTAGGTGTCCCAGTAGTTAGCTAGGCATAGGTAGGAGACCCAGTATAGGTAGGTAGGCATAGGTAGGTGTCCCAGTAGTTAGCTATGCATAGGTAGGAGTCCCAGTATAGGTAGGTAGGCATAGGTAGGAGTCCCAGTATAGGTAGGTAGGCATAGGTAGGTGCCTCAGTAGTTAGCTAGGCATAGGTAGGAGACCCAGTATAGGTAGGTAGGCATAGGTAGGTGTCCCAGTAGTTAGCTAGGCATAGGTAGGAGTCCCAGTATAGGTAGGTAGGCATAAGTAGGTCCCCTAGTATAGGTAGGTGTCCCCGTATAGGTAAGTAGGTGCCCCAGTAGTTAGGTAGGCATAGGTAGGTGTCCCAGTATAGATAGTTAGGCAGGGCCTGACTGGCACAGTAATAACAATTACCAAGGTCCAGCTGCAACAGATAGGGCTGTATAATGTCAGTGTCAGTGAGCAACACACACAAAAAAAAACACATCAAGAAAACATTAGCTCTCAAAAGAGCTGTTGAGGGGTGCTATTTTAGCAATAACAATCAGCCAGGAGTAAGCCAAGAGCCTAACTAATCTTTCCCTAGGAGAAAAAATCTGCAGCAGCTCTCCCTAGTCTGTCTATTTGCAGCAGGTACACGAGTGAGTGTCATGGTCAGCGAGCCTGCCTTATATAAGGGGGGTGGGGCTCCAGGGCTTAGTGCAGCCTGAATGGCTACAATGTGCCTGCTGACTGTGATGCAGAGGGTCAAAGTTGACCCTCATAGTGCATTATGGGGCGAATCGAACTTCCGCAAAAGTTTGCCTGGCCCAGGTGAACGCGAACCACCAAAGTTCGCCTGGAACCATTCGCCGGCGAACCGTTTGCTACATTATGTACTATGTGTGTGCCAAATTTCATTCAAATCTGTTCAGCCATTGTTGCGTGATTGAGTAACAAACATACAAACTTTCGCATTTATAATATTAGTGAGACAATGACCTGTGTTTATAACGATTTCCGATTTGTTTTACCTTCACAGACAAATGGTCTGTATCATACACATATTTCAAGATTTTAAAAGTGATCCTTTTGTCTAAATTGACAGAGAGCCAACTGATGGTAAAGTAGCACACCACCCTTTACCGGCTTTGAAAATCATTGCAGAGATTTGTAAAAGACCTTTCTGCAACTATACTGCTGTGGTGCAGGAATACAAAAGGTAGTAACCATAGACACGCCCCCTGTCTAACCACATGACCTCACCGTCACTAAAGTTGGAGCTTTGCTTTAGGTTGTGTTGAGGGGCTGGAGAGTTTATCCATAAGGCTGTCCACACATGTATGGATCTTTATGATTGATTTCTGCTTAATTCAATCACTTTGATCAAAATCTACCGGACATTTATCAGTTTTGCATTTTGACTGATGCTCAATAGATTTCTACGGAAATGTTTTGAAATCAAGTTTTCTTTGTGGTCAGTGGTGTAGGGATCAGTTACTGTCTGGCTTATTCCCAGTCAGATAGAGGGTAAATTCAGACTATGTTGGAGTCAAAGGTGGTTGGAAAAGTTGGACATCAGTGATCCCAAAACCAATCTAAACTTAAGATGGAATCAGGTATAGCCTAGAGTAATTTGTACAGAAAAATTGTTATTTTCAGTAATGATAATGACAGCCAGGGCCGGTTAAAGCTACAATGGGGCCATGAGGCAAAAGTAACTTGGGGGGGAGAGAGATGTCTCCCTTGGAACTAAATCACCCCCAGGGCCCCTGAGGAGGCTGCCAGGCCCGATCCAATCCCCCCATCACACTATCATTAGGTGTCCATCATATGTCCCTTATTGGGTCACCATACCTGGAGAGGAGGAGGGCACCTTGGGGCCCCCACAGGCTCTGGGGCGCTGGGGCAATTGCTCTCTTTCCCTCTATGGAAGTACCGGCCCCGATGACAGCATCATAGCACAGTCCGCTTTTATTTTAAATGCTTGCGGACAGAACAGTTCAATATCCATAGACAGACGTGGTTGCGATGACAGTAGACTGTGCCTGTTGCAAGTGGTAGGACTGAGTGACCACTCTGCCTATTAGCTCCCTATGGGTGCTTTAGATATAGTCCACTGTGACCCAAAACGGTGCCATCGCAAAAATGTCTATTTTTATGGATACTGAAGTGGTCCTATCATTGTATCATTTTTTTTATTGTTTATTATTAGATGGCCAAAGTTTGCCCATCTTGCCTTGGCCATAGCAGACTATAGTATGGTTGCTAAATGGGTAGAGGCTGTGTGATTGTGATCATAGATGCACATGGATTTATTAAATGGATAGTTTGAGGATGCCTTTATGAGGTTGCAGGAGTATATTTACTTTTATGAATTGGGATTGAAGCTAAAACTATATATTTAAATATAAAATGACAAAAAAAATCAGGTTTTCTCTACCTGCACCTCCAAATGTTTTATAAGTATAAGGAAATGAGTCTAACATTGGAAAAGCCAAGTCCCCAGACTTGGTGCCTGACAATTAGGCTGCGTTGTTTTTTATGGAGCGCTGGAGCTTTATTTCAAAACAACAAAATGAGTCATTTCTTATGCTTTCACGGTCTTTCTTTTAAACTGTAGAACGCCAAGTAAGTATTACATTTTTATTTGTGATATTTATCACTTTTCTGATTAAAATGCTTTAAAAATCTATCTTTCTATACCTGATAAATAAACAAAACATGCAAAAGAAAATGCGATATAGTCAAGAAAATGAGAGATCAGGGGCCATATGCAATTCACTTTTTCACCTGAGTTTTCTCCTAAGTGATATTTTAAAACTTGTCAAAAATGCCTTTTAAACCACCAGCAAGCAAAAAAAACCTAAAAATAATGTTGATAAAACTTTATACATACTTATAGATACTTTTTTTTCCATTGCAAAGTGCTAAAAAGATATTTTAAATCAAAGATTACATTTTTTCTCCTAGGAGAAAACTCAGGTGAAAAAGTGAATAGCATATGGGCCCAGATGTCTCAAAACACCCATTTACTCTCTCTTTCAATTTGGTGTGCTTGAAAATGCACAGAAAACCTTGCCGATGATTTATTTTTTTGTATAAAGTTTTGAATATGCTTACCACAACCCAGCAGGCCCATCAGAAGCACAATAAAGAGGACTTTTCTTCTACCCATTGACTCGTCCATGGTCCCAGCTTTCTGATGTCTCCTCTGATGCCTGAGGGACCTTTTATACACCTTCTGATCTTCAGCACTGGCATCAAATTGCATTGATCTTATTCAAAATCATAGGCTTTTCCTGGTCAATATCATGACTCAGGTGACTTGTCTCAGATTGCTGATTGATAAAAACTTAACGGAAAAATAATTGATCCTTTCTTGTCAAGTCAGTGAAAGCCAAAAATAGATATTTGATTTTGTTCTTTATATGTATTTTGTTGGTGAGCAATGGAGCCAAGAGATGCAGGAATTAGAAATTAATAAGGAAAACCAACTGTAAGGCTAATGGGACTTTTAAGCGGGCATAAAAATAGCATAAGTAGCTTAACCTCCTGAGCGGTATGGACGAGCTCAGCTCGTCCATCACCGCCGGAGGCTGCCGCTCAGGCCCTGCTGGGCCGATTTGCTTCAAATAAAAAGCAGCACACGCAGCCAGCACTTTGCCAGCCGCGTGTGCTGCCTGATCGCCGCCGCTCTGCGGCGATCCGCCGCGAGCAGCGGCGAAAGAGGGTCCCCCCAGCCGCCCGAGCCCTGCGCAGCCGGACCAATCAGTTCCGGCCAGCGCTAAGGGCTGGATCGGAGGCGGCTGACGTCAGGACGTCGGCTGACGTCCATGACGTCACTCCGCTCGTCGCCATGGCGACGAGGAAAGCCAAACAAGGAAGGCTGCTCATTGCGGCCTTCCTTGTTTGTTCTGGGCGCCGGAGGCGATCGGAAGAACGCCTCCGGAGCGCCCTCTAGTGGGCTTTCATGCAGCCAACTTTCAGTTGGCTGCATGAAATAGTTTTTTTTTAATTGAAAAAAAACCCCTCCCGCAGCCTCCCTGGCGATCTCAATAGAACGGCGGGGAGGTTAAAGGACCACTATCTCAAAAAATTGTAAAATCTTAAATAGATGTGTATGCACAAATACACTATGTACGTGTTCTAGAGTAAAATGCACTGTAAATAATTGCTTTCCCTTTGTTGTAGTAATGTACAGTGCTGCTCGGATACCCCTTTTCAAAATCCGGATTGGATCCGGATACCCAGATATCCGATCCGGGTCGGATATCCGAGTTCAAAATTTTCCAATACGAATCGGATATCCGAACTCAGTATCTGGGGTATCCAGGCAGATTCGGATATCTGGATAGAAAAACCAGAAGTGGCCTTTAAATTGCTTTAAAAACGTTTTTAGGGTAAATGAGGCATGTAGCATCATTATTTTTTAAAGGGAAACACTAATTGATTATGTGGGGACTTAACCCCCCCCCCCCCCCCCAAAAAAAATGGCTGTCAATTAACATAAGGACTAGGTTCCAGACAGTGGTCGTGCAGCCCACATTGTGTCCAAAGTCCAACCGCACAACTGGGACATGGCAGTTTTCAGCCCAGACACCTCCAAAAAATTACGCAGCAATTGCTTTTTGGGTTAAATATAGGTGGTATCAGCTCAGCAGCAGTGGCCTGTGGCACCCTGGCAGTGGGAGCAGTAAAGGCAGCAGGAGCAGGGCAGTGCAGCAGCAGGTGTAACGTCTGCCAGGGGCATGCCGGATGTGGCACTCGGCATGTGGCACTTTGCACGTGGCCCTTGGCACTTTGCACGTGGCCCTTGGCACGTGGCACTTGGCATTTTGCACGTGGCACTTTGCACTTGGCACTTTGCACGTGCCACTTGGCTTGTGGCACTGACACAGGAGACCAGGGTTCTAATCTCGGCTCCTCCTGTTCAGTAAGCCAGCACCTATTCAGTAGCAGACCTTGGGCCAGTCTCCCTAACACTGCTACTGTCTATAGAGCGCTTCCTAGTGCCTGCAGCTCTGGCGCTTTTGAGTCCACCAGGAGAAAAGCGTTATATAAATGTTCTGTGTTGTTTTGTTAGTACCCATCCCTAGCTCCCCAGCCAGCCTGTATCTATCACAAGCTCCCCAGCCTGCCTCTACCTACCTATCTGTAGCACCCCAGCTAGTCTAGTACCCATCCCTAGTTCCCCAGCCAGCTTAGTACCCATCTCAAGTTTATTGGTTGGCTTAGTGGCCTTTGACAAACTTAATTGTTTTTAAACCATAATAAGGCGTACTGTATTAGAAGTGGACAAGCCCGTGAGCAAGGTGGTATGGCAGATGGCCTACACTTATGGCTCTAGGCCCCGCATATGACACTCGCCCCAGGTCTCACGTACTCTATGGCTGCCTCTGCATGAAGGATTCCATAAGAAGCAGAAGATATGTGTAACGAGCGGCGGGGAAGCAGCGATCACGGAAAGCAGCGTGACCGCCGCCGCTCAGCTGAGTCGCACGCCACGCACGGGGCTCTCGTCAGCACACAAGCTCAGAGCTATGCGTGCACGCGCCCAGCGGCGGGACCTTTACGCTTCCCGAAGGCGTGTCAGCTGACCTGCGGGTCGGCTGACGTCACAGGGAGCGCTTCTCGACGCTGATTGGTCTGGCTAGTTGGGCAGGGCTCGGGGAGTCCCTGTCAGCATAAAGGCAGAGGGCTGTCAATTGCACTTTGTCTGCTGTTGCGAATACTTCGTGTTAGCGCTCAGACCTTAGATAGATCCGGTGTGCTTTGATCCGGGAGGAAACCGGGGATTTCACACAGTGATAGGATTGTTTGATAGCCATAATTATAATTGAATATTGTATTATCTCGTTCTGACTATTCTTACTCTCAGTGATTCTGTACTTCTGCCCATCTGATCTTGTTGCTGACTCAGCCTGTTATATCCTTCTTGCCTTTGCCTTCTGACTTTGTACCGTATCTGCCAGCCTGTTGCCAACTCTGTTAGTCTGACCTCTCTACTCTCACCAGAGGGCCCTAGTCTCTGGTGAGGGGTCTGGTACTGTTAGTGCCCACCAGCACCTCTGGTGTAGCTTAGCTAACCTATCAGTACTACTGTTGCACCAAGCACTACCTTACCTATCACTCATTGCTATTGGTAGTCACATCAGCTCTTATATACCAGTATTATAGGTGATTCTGCAGATCACCATATAATCAGGTATATATCTGCATTATAGGTGATACTGCAGATAACCTAATAATCAGAATTATGTTACTTGCTGACACCAATCGTTACAATATGGTAATATAATAACAGAGGCTGTCTGTTCAGTCGTTATACTGTAAGGCCAGACCTGTCCCATTCTGGATGAGATCCAACACTCGTCAGTCTAAAAATATACATAATATTTCACTAAAGTAAATGTTGAATGCCATTAAGGCGTAATACAGCAGCGGAAAGTTCTAACAATTCCTACTAAGCAAACCTAGTAAATTATTAGCAGAAAGAACAAAGCACAATAGTAATTGCAAAATACACTTATTACACAAAAAGTAAACATGTGCAGTTGTAAAAGTATAACCTAGAATAGCGGGGATTCAGGTTTTTCTTGTTTCGTTAATTTAATTTATTGAGCAGAACAAAGTTGAATATAATAATAGCAGTTTAAGTTTCAGACACGAGGCAACTGTACTTTCCCTTGTATTGATGGTCAAGAGTCAGATGACTGAGCACAATACTGTAGCAGATGGGGTCTTGTTTAAAGCGGACTTGAACTCAGAACTTCCTCTCTGCTCTACAAGATAAGCAACAGCATAATAACCTTTAGGGCTCTTTCCCACTAAGATGTGTCCCTAACACAACGCATGTGAGCTTTCAAGTTGGACGTTATATAGAGCCGCGTTATGCGTCTCTTGATGCGTCCGTGATGCATACTTTTTGACGCATACTATCGCACGAAAACGGCGCATGCGGCAAATGAAAAAAAAAAACAGTACTGAGCATGTGCAAACATCCGAACGCAGTCACATACGAGTATAACGCACAGCACGCTGCACTTTCATTTACCGTGCTGCCTTATACTCCAACGCAACGTGGGCACTATGAACAGCCCATTGATTTTCCAGTGCTGCGAGTTGGGCTGCGTTACAGGCTGCTCTAACCTGCGCCTGTAACGTCCCACTGGGAAAGCAGCCTTAAAGAAAAACATTTCTTTGTTACAGCTGATACAAATCCTTCAATAAATCTGCAGTGAGTCTACATCCTGCTTTCATGGAAGCAGACATAGGGTTAACCTTCTGTGTTTACAAATTAGCTGCTCTACCAAGGCAGCCAGGTGAAACAGCTGAAATATCAAATTACACTTGTGATTTGTCACAGATGAAGGAGAAATTAAACAGGCTAAACTCTGTAAATACATACAGTGTGCATTTCTATGTTTTCCTTCTGTCCTGTGCAAGATTTTAGGTCCATTTTATAAAATCTAATCTTTTCTTTTGATGTGAATGATCCTATCAAAAATATGATCGTTCGCAAAAAATCTTAATGGGCACCTTGACGGTAGGAAAAAGTAAAATAAAAAAGAGAGCACATGCTATTTCGAAGTGAGTTTGAGACTGTCACTGCGGCATACTTGTGGTTTTTTTTTTTTTAAATAATAATTTTTTAAAACTGATTTTGCTTTTATGCAGGTGATGTAATTTGCCATTAGAGTTGGGCCGAACGGTTCGCCTGCGAACGGTTCCATGCGAACTTCAGTGGTTCGCGTTCGCGTCCCGCAGGCGAACTTTTGCGGAAGTTCGGTTCGCCCCATAATGCACCATGAGGGTCAACTTTGACCCTCTACATCACAGTCAGCAGGCCCAGTGTAGCCAATTAGGCTACACTAGCCCCTGGAGCCACTCCCCCCCCTAATAAAAGGCAGGCAGCGGCGGCCATTACGCTCACTCGTGTGCCTGCGTTAGTGAGAGTAGGGCGAGCTGCTGCAGACTGTCTCTCATAGGAGAAGATTAGTTAGGCTTAGCTTGTTCCTGGCTGCATACCTGTTCTGTTCAGTGAGCCCACCATACCTGTTCTGTTCAGTGAGCCCACTGGATACCTGCGTACCTGTTCAGTGAACCTGCCACTGCATACCTGTTCTGTGAACCCACCACTGCATACCTGTACTGTGAATCCACCACTGCATACCTGTTCAGTGAACCCACCACTGCATACCTGTACTGTGAACCCACCACTGCATACCTGTTCAGTGAACCTGCCACTGCATACCTGTTCTGTGAACCTGCCACTGCATACCTGTTCTGTGAACCCACCACTGCATACCTGTACTGTGAACCCACCACTGCATACCTGTTCAGTGAACCCTCCACTGCATACCTGTACTGTGAACCCACCACTGCATACCTGTTCAGTGAACCTGCCACTGCATACCTGTTCTGTGAACCCACCACTGCTTACTTGTTCTGTGAACCCACCACTGCATACCTGTTCAGTGAACCCACCACTGCATACCTGTACTGTGAACCCACCACTGCATACCTGTTCAGTGAACCTGCCACTGCATACCTGTTCTGTGTACCCACCACTGCATACCTGTTCTGTGAACCCACCACTGCATACCTGTTCAGTGAACCCACCACTGCATACCTGTTCAGTGAACCCACCACTGCATACCTGTTCAGTGAACCTGCCGCTGCATACCTGTACTGTTCAGTGAACCCGCCACTGCATACCTGTTCTGTTCAGTGGACCTGCCACTGCATACCTGTTCTGTGAACCCACCACTGCATACCTGTACTGTGAATCCACCACTGCATACCTGTTCAGTGAACCCACCACTGCATACCTGTACTGTGAACCCACCACTGCATACCTGTTCAGTGAACCTGCCACTGCATACCTGTTCTGTGAACCTGCCACTGCATACCTGTTCTGTGAACCCACCACTGCATACCTGTACTGTGAACCCACCACTGCATACCTGTTCAGTGAACCCTCCACTGCATACCTGTACTGTGAACCCACCACTGCATACCTGTTCAGTGAACCCTCCACTGCATACCTGTACTGTGAACCCACCACTGCATACCTGTTCAGTGAACCTGCCACTGCATACCTGTTCTGTGAACCCACCACTGCTTACTTGTTCTGTGAACCCACCACTGCATACCTGTTCAGTGAACCCACCACTGCATACCTGTACTGTGAACCCACCACTGCATACCTGTTCAGTGAACCTGCCACTGCATACCTGTTCTGTGTACCCACCACTGCATACCTGTTCTGTGAACCCACCACTGCATACCTGTTCAGTGAACCCACCACTGCATACCTGTTCAGTGAACCCACCACTGCATACCTGTTCAGTGAACCTGCCGCTGCATACCTGTACTGTTCAGTGAACCCGCCACTGCATACCTGTTCTGTTCAGTGGACCCGCCACTGTATACCTGTTCTGTTCAGTGAACCCGCCACTGTATACCTGTTCTGTTTTCAGTGAACCCGCCACTGTATACCTGTTCTGTTCAGTGAACCCGCCACTGTATACCTGTTCTGTTCAGTGAACCCGCCACTGTATACCTGTTCTGTTCAGTGAACCCGCCACTGTATACCTGTTCTGTTCAGTGAACCCGCCACTGCATACCTGTTGTGTTCAGTGAACCCGCCATGGTGAAGGGGCTTGCGTATCACAATGAAGCAATGACCGGCGCCTAGATGAGTGTCTCGAGGGGCACACCCACGATAATAAGGTCGTTGCCTCATTGTGGTCAGACCAAATTTGATCAGCTGGACAGTCACTGTTCTGTCATTCAGCTACATCAGCCAGGCGACCATATGGGCTGTAAAGCCACCAAAACCTGCACTCTCGCCATGGTGCGCACCAGTCCAGCACGGCCGTCACTACACAAACAGCTGTTTGCGGTGCGTTACACGGTGAGTTTGGTGTGTCAGTGTGAAGCAGTACCTTAATTACACTACCTGATTGATGTATACACATGCAAGATGTTTTAAAGCACTTTAGGCCTGTCATTTAGCATTCAATGTGATTTCTGCCCTTAAAACGCTGCTTTGCGTCAAATCCAGATTTTTCCCGGGGACTTTTGGCATGTATCCCACTCCTCCACCTGGGGGTCCAGGTGTTAGACCTCTTGAAACATCTTTTCCATCACTTTTGTGGCCAGCATAAATTTTTTTTTTTCAAAGTTCGCATCCCCATTGAAGTCTATTGCGGTTCGCGAACTTTTACGCGAACCGAACCTTATGCGGAAGTTCGCGAACCCGGTTCGCGAACCGAAAATCGGAGGTTCGGCCCCACTCTATTTGCCATGCACTGTATCTTGTCACACACTAAAGGTGGCCACACACGATACAATAAAATGATCCAATTTTTAAGCAATTCGATAAAAACGATCGTATCTCTCGAAAAAATCTAAAACTTTTTTTTCATTCGACTAAAAAATCTGATAGGATTTCCCATTTTTTTCGATTTATATTGATCCGTAATGCCAGATATTTCTCTTCAATTTCTACTAAAGATTGTATTGTATGTGTTAGATTGTCAATTTATTCATATACACACCCTAGCAATTTTCTCAGAGTTTCCAATCATTTTTATTATAATTGGGGAAAAATGTAACATGGGTGTGTGGTACATTGGTCATAATTTTGAATTGTTACAATAAGTCAGAAAAATTGATTGCAATTCTTAAACTGAACAGATATTTTAAAAAAATTGTATGGTGTGTGGCCACCTTTAGAGTCATTTCAAAATACTTTTACAATTTGCCTCCTTCTCATAGCTATAAATTAAATACTGTATATAAATAATGTGCAATTGAATGATTTTAAATATCACATTTACATTTTTGTTTACAAAAATTACTGTAAGTTTAGATTATGACTGTGGCAACAGCACTCTGTACAAACTGCTTACAAATTTCTCTTTAGCTTACATTAAAGGGATACTGTAGGGGGTTGGGGGAAAATGAGCTGAACTTACCTGGGGCTTCTAATGGTCCCCCGCAGACATCCTGCGCCCGCGCAGCCACTCACCGATGCTCTGGCCCCGCCTCCGGTTCACTTCTGGAATTTCAGACTTTAAAGTCTGAAAACCACTGCGCCTGCGTTGCCATGTCTTTGCTCCCGCTCTCTGGGCCTGTGCAATACACTCCTGGTGACGTCAGCGGGAGCGAGGACACGGCAACGCAGGCGCAGTGGTTTTCAGACTTTAAAGTCTGAAATTCCAGAAGTGAACCGGAGGCGGGGCCGGAGCATCGGTGAGTGGCTGCGCAGGCACAGGAGGTCTGCGGGGACCATTAGAAGTCCCAGGTAAGTTCAGCTCATTTTCCCCCGACCCCCTACAGTATCCCTTTAATCACTTGACCACTGAGGGGTTTTACCCCTTTAGGGCCCATTCACACTTGCTGATCACAAAACGCCAGCGCTTTTGCTAGCGTTTTGCTATGACGATTTTTTGCATTTAACAGAAGAAAAAATCACCATTCACACTTGGCGATTTTTTCTCGATTGCGTTAGCGCTTCTATAGCCTTGAAACGCGATCGCCGGGAAATCTCCTGAAAATGGTGTAGGCTATGCGTTTGCGTTTGTCGATTTGCGTTAATTGCCCAAGTGAGAATGGGCCCGTAGGGTTTTATTACACTAGCGCTTTCAAAAGCGCTACCGTTTGAGCGTTTTGCCAAAATCGACTGAAAAACGGTCTAGTGTGAATAGGCCCTAAGGACCAGAGCAATTTTCACCTGTCAGCGCGCCTCCCTTTCATTCACCAATAACTTAACTTAATCACTACTAATCACAACGAAATGATCTATATCTTGTTTTTCTCTCCACCAGGCTTTCCTCGAGTGGTACATTATGCTAAGAATAATTTTATCCTAAATGCATTTTAACGGGAATTATAAGAAACAAATGGGGAAAAAAATCATAATTTCTTCATTTTTGGCCACTATAGTTCCATTTTTCTGATTTGAAGGAATATTTTAGTAGTCATTTTTTGCATCAGAGAATGCAAAAAATGAAAATAAATTGTAAAAACGGAAATTGGAAAAATGGAATAACCAGTCTTGTGATTGGTCTAAAATGACGGCAGTGATCAGATTTTTGCTGAAAAATTCTGCATTCCCTGATTGGTCCAACGCTTCCGAGTTCTGTGATTGGTCTAACATGACCGAGTTGCGGTAAATCAGATTTTTGTTTTCCGATCAGAAATGGAAATTTCAGTTCCGTGGAATCCGAATAAGCTTCCCTAGTAACAGCAGACAAGGTAATTGTAGCAGAGTGCGCTTTCACTTCCAGCAGGTTTCCGAGAATATTGATGAGGTCACTTTAGATTTTTTTTTCTTTTTTTTGTATAAACAATGTTTTTTTTTCAGTCAGATATTGTTGCCAAGCAGTCCCTTTTATTGCTTCAATTTCAGACTTTCCGATTTTCACATCAGAATTTTGCAATTTCAAGTTCAAAGTCGGAAGTAACGAAACTAGAAATTGCAAACGATTGGTGTAATTTACGTCGATGTAATGCATAATCATTTTTCGCACAAATAGCAAAAAAATGTCTGCTGAGCATGCTCAGGAGATGCAAATGACAAAATTCCATGCGAAAATTTGAAAGGAAATTTTAACCTATTGTGAAAATATTTTCGCAAATTCGCACTATACATAATTGACCTTATGGTTGCAGTGAAAATATATTTACAATAATTTACAATTTCATGATTTTCCATGCAAACTCTGAATTTGCAGAATTAATTTGGAATTCCAATTGTAAATACAGAATTTGGCATTTCTGATGATCTTTAAGCACTTCAGCCTTCAGTGTTTTTTCTCCTTATGCATCCAAGCAATTTTCTGGTTTCAGTGTTCCTCCCATTCATTCCTCAATAACTTTATCACTACTTATCATATCTAAATGTTCTATATCTTGTTTTTTTTGCCACCAATAAGGCTTTTTGGGGAGGTAATTGATTTCAGTAATTACGTTATTTTCTATGCATTTTAAAAGGAAAAATAAGGGAAAAAATACACGTTTTTTCCAATTCAATCCCCTCTAGTTTTAAAATAAACAATGCTATTCTAGATAAAACACACACACATTTAATTTGCCCATTTGTCCTGGTAATCCCAACATTTAAAAGATGACCCTAGTGCAATGTATAATATAATAATATATTATTTGAAAAAAAGGGTATTTTTTCTGTGTTGTGTTTCTTGTTTTCACATTGTACCCTAGCAATAATTACAAGCCCTCATTTGCAAAAGTCCCTATAGTAGCGATTTATGCATTCCAATTTAAATTCTGTCTCTTGGTTTTATTTTTACACACACTTTTTATTTTGCTACTGAATATATGAAAAAAAAATTGCTTTTGGTTCAGTTTGTCACTAAACGTCTTTCATAAGACATAAGCCTCAACCCGAAAAACCCTAAAATCTATTCTACAACTTGTCACGGTTAAAAGGATACCCCATATATGTCATCTGATAACTACCTGGGCATCTAGCATGCCATTAACGATGAAGTGTCCATGTGGCTTTGGACAGGCCAACTTTTTCCATAAATTATTTGAGCGACATACTTTGTTTATAGCCCCAGAAGATTTTGGACTGCAGAAAAAGGCCACAAATGTCACCATTATGGAAAGCTAACAACCAGGGCTATTCAAAAGTGGGTGTTTTGTAAACTTTTGTAATTTTGCTGAAATGAAATGTTCCCATATTTGACCAAAACTTATAAAATTACATTTTTTTCATAATGGATTGAGCTTGTCACTACCCTTTTTTTATGTGACGGGTTTAAGCTACAAGACACATCAAAAAGTATTCTACAACTCATTATGATTAAATTGAGGTCACGTATACGTCATTTGATTACAAACTGGATGCACAGCAATCCTTTATTCTCAAGGTGCGTCTGGCTTTTTTGCAAGCCATTTTTTTTTATTAATTGTTACAGCGCCATTCTTTGTTTGCATTGCCCCAGAAGAGTCAGGACATCAGAAAAAGGCCACAAATGTCACCATTGTGGAAAGCTAACAACAACCAGGGCTATTCAAAAGTGGGTATTTTGTAAGCTACCGACACGGGTAGTTTTGCTAAAACTTTCCCAAGTTTGATCATAACTTTTTGTCCATTAGCCATATGCGCCCTTTTTTCCTGCTTCCATTCTACTATAGTGGATAACAGAATATCAGTAAAATACCGATATTCTATTACCGTTATTTCATGCCCATTAACATCATTTTTGCTCCAAATTTTCTTCACGTTGTGATTATAGATAAGTCCTGTTTATGCTTAACACTAACTTTCCCCTATCTATGCCTAACCCCAGCCACCCCACACAGACTCCTAACACTAATACTCCCCAATCTATACCTAATATCATATAAAACGCCGCTAATAGCAGCTATAACCGTAAATTTGGGTGCCAGAGTCGCCCGATAGAATAACCTATTTTTATATTTATAGCAGCAGTTTCTATGGTGGGTGGTCCTGTCGGCCTCTATTTTATCGGACAATTTTGGCACCCAAATTTACTGTTATAGCAGATATTAGCATTGTTTTACTTGGGTGGCCAAATTTATCAGTGCACACAGCACCCAAATTTAGGTGACCCCTTGCAGCAGCTCCTGCTACCTCAGAACACAGATGTGAGGTAACAGAACTGCTGTGAGAGAGGCACAGTTAATGAGGCCACACTTGTGTGGTCACATGATCCCTTGGACCAATCAGTGCTGAGGTCACGTGCACATGCATTGCAGGACTTTACAGGAAGTAATGACCTCCTGTATCGGTGGTTTACGATTGCTGTAACAGCGATCATTGCGGCTTGGGGGGGGGGGGGGCATCGATCGGGTAGAGAGATCACATGGTCCCTTGCTCCGATCGGTAGTGTGGCAGACATGCGCATGCACTTATGTGTGAATGCGGCGATCGTTTGGCGACTGTTTTAACGCTGGACATAGCTCCTACGTCCTGGCGTCTTTAGCAACAGCTTTTCTGCTTGGAAGTGGTTAAAGTGGACCTGAACTCTTGCACAGTACAAAAGGAAAACATAGAGAAATGCACCCTGTATGTATTTAGAGGGTTTAGCCTGCCGAATGCCCCCTCATCTGTGACTAATCACAATTGTAATTTAATCTCACAGCTGTGTCAGCTCAGGAATCTTGGCAGTCCTCGGCAGAGCAACTAATTTATAAACACAGGATGTTAATCCTATGGCTGATTCCATTAAAGCAAATACAGGTCCGTCTCAAAAAATTAGCATATTGTGATAAAGTTCATTATTTTCTGTAATGTACTGCTAAACATTAGACTTTCATATATTTTAGATTCATTACACACAACTGAAGTAATTCAAGCCTTTTATTGTTTTAATATTGATGATTTTGGCATACAGCTCATGAAAACCCACAATTTCTATCGCAAAAAATTAGCATTATCATCCGATCAATAAAAGAAAAGTGTTTTTAAAACAAAAAAAGTCAACCTTCAAATAATTATGTTCAGTTATGCACTCAATACTTGGTCGGGAATCCTTTTGCAGAAATGACTGCTTCAATGCGGCGTGGCATGGAGGCAATCAGCCTGTGGCACTGCTCAGGTGTTATGGAGGCCCAGGATGCTTCGATAGCGGCCTTAAGCTCATCCAGAGTGTTGGGTCTTGCGTCTCTCAACTTTCTCTTCACAATATCCCACAGATTCTCTATGGGGTTCAGGTCAGGAGAGTTGGCAGGCCAATTGAGCACAGTAATACCATGGTCAGTAAACCATTTACCAGTGGTTTTGGCACTGTGAGCAGGTGCCAGGTCGTGCTGAAAAATGAAATCTTCATCTCCATAAAGCTTTTCAGCAGATGGAAGCATGAAGTGCTCCAAAATCTCCTGATAGATAGCTGCATTGACCCTGCCCTTGATAAAACACAGTGGACCAACACCAGCAGCTGACATGGCACCCCAGACCATCACTGACTGTGGGTACTTGACACTGGACTTCAGGCATTTTGGCATTTCCCTCTCCCCAATCTTCCTCCAGACTCTGGCACCTTGATTTCCGAATGACATGCAAAAGTTGATTTCATCTGAAAAAAGTACTTTGGACCACTGAGCAACAGTCCAGTGCTGCTTCTCTGTAGCCCAGGTCAGGTGCTTCTGCCGCTGTTTCTGGTTCAAAAGTGGCTTGACCTGGGGAATGCGGCACCTGTAGCCCATTTCCTGCACACGCCTGTACACGGTGGCTCTGGATGTTTCTACTCCAGACTCAGTCCACTGCTTCCGCAGGTCCCCCAAGGTCTGGAATCGGTCCTTCTCCACAATCTTCCTCAGGGTCCGGTCATCTCTTCTTGTTGTGCAGCGTTTTCTGACACACTTTTTTCTTCCCACAGACTTCCCACTGAGGTGCCTTGATACAGCACTCTGGGAACAGCCTATTCGTTCAGAAATTTCTTTCTGTGTCTTACCCTCTTGCTTGAGGGTGTCAATGATGGCCTTCTGGACAGCAGTCAGGTCGGCAGTCTTACCCATGATTGCGGTTTTGAGTAATGAACCAGGCTGGGAGTTTTTAAAAGCCTCAGGAATCTTTTGCAGGTGTTTAGAGTTAATTAGTTGATTCAGATGATTAGGTTAATAGCTCGTTTAGAGAACCTTTTCATGATATGCAATTTTTTTGAGATTGGAATTTTGGGTTTTCATGAGCTGTATGCCAAAATCATCAATATTAAAACAATAAAAGACTTTGAACTACTTCAGTTGTGTGTAATGAATCTAAAATATATGAAGTAATGAACCTTATCACAATATGCTAATTTTTTTAGAAGGACCTGTACATGGTTTTAATGCTGTTGCTTATCTTTTATAGCAAAGAGGAACAGTGGCGTAGCAATAGGGGTTGCAGAGGTAGCGACCGCATCGGGGCCCCTGGGCTAGAGGAGCCCAGAGGGGCCCACCCCTTAAACACAGTATTATCTCTTTATTGATTCTGTGCTGATAATATTCACTTCTATAGTTGATTTGAATAGTAGTGAAAATCCACACCTAATGTAAAAGGGATATGGAGGCTGACAAATGTATTTTCTGGTAGAATAAAGGCAACAGGTATTAAAAAAAATAATATATATATATATATATATATATATATATATATATATATATATATATATATATAGCAGCATCCATATCCCTCTCACTTCAGGGGCTCGATTCACAAAGTACGGTGCTAAGTAGTTGGCACGGCCAAAGCTTTTAGTTAGTGCGCGCAAAGTTTAGTGTCGCGCGCAAAGCTGTGCATCGGGTGCAACTAAGTTAGCACTGCTTTGTGAATTGAGCCCCAGATGTCTTAATAATTGGTGGAGTAAACAGCACACAGACTGTGCTAGATGTTCTGACCTGTAGCTCATAAAAAGAGACACTATAAGTGAAACAAGAGTGCCCCCCTGTGGCTAACTATGGTGTGTGCAACATCGTATGCGTAAGAATCTCATGACTTGACTGAAGAGCAATGTGTTGCGTATTATTATTTTTATTATTATTTAGTATTTATATAGCGCCGACATCTTACGCAGCGCTGTACAGTGTATATATATATATATATATATATATATCTTGTCACTAACTGTCCCTCAAAGGAGCTCACAATCTAATCCCTACCATTGCCATATGTCTATATTATGTAGTGTAAGTACTGTGGTCTAGGGCCAATTTTAGGGGGAGCCAATTAACTTATCCGTATGTTTTTGGAATGTGGGAGGAAACCGGAGTGCCCGGAGGAAACCCACGCAGACACGGAGAGAACATACAAACTCTTTGCAGATGGTGCCCTGGCTGGGATTCGAACCAGGGACCCAGCGCTGCAAGGCGAGAGAGCTAACCACTACGCCACCGTGCTGCCCATTGCTGCGTATTCCTCTTTCTCAATCTTATAATAATATTTCTGCAGCACTTGATATCCCCTCCCATAACACTAGTTACTGCCACCAACACTGTAGACAGAGCTGTAGACTGATAGTTTTCTGCGAAGAAGGAGATAAGGGAAAACTAGAAATACAATGGGACAGATTAATATTAGCCAGTGCAAGGAAAAATCAAGGAAGCCTGGTGCATACCTCCCAACTTTTTGAGATGAGAAAGAGGGACACTTAAGCCACGCCCTTGCCACACCCCTGATCACGCCCCCAGCGCACCCCTAGTCACGTGTACCATAAAGATGTTATAAGAAAAATATGTTTTATAATTCAAACCACACTGGTCCTTTCTATCCTGGTGTATTTTCCTTCATATTAACATCTGCAAATTAGAAATATATACATTTTTGAAAGATGGGAATACAGTTTAGAGGCAATTAAACACATTTTTCAGTGGATAAATACTTATATTTACATAGAAAGAGGGACAAAGTCCTGCAAGAGGGACAAATGAGGAGGAAAGAGGGACAGAGGGACAGGGCTGGCTCCTAAAGAGGGTCTGTCCCTCCGAAAGAGGGACAGTTGGGAGCTATGCTGGTGCACATCTGGAGGAGTTTCAGAGCTAGCTATACACTGCAAAATATTTACTCATATTAACCACCTTAGATCACCTAAAGCAAAGGTTCTCAACGTGTGGTACACGTACCCCAGGGGGTACTTCTGATGGTTCCAGGGGGTACTCGGGCTTGATATACTTAACCAAGAATAAAAAATGTAGAGTTTTAGAAAATTATATATCTTATTTAAACAACACCAAATTAGTATTTTAGCTAATTAAAAGCAATAGTAAATACTTGGAAATGGTTTAGAACCAATTATCATGTACTAGGATTAAATATATATTTGTCAAGGGGTACTTGTGATAATGTTTACTATGCTAGAGGGTACTTGGTGAGTACAGGGTTTCTAAAGGGGTACATACCAATAAAATGTTGAGAAACACTGACCTAAAGCACCCCCAGGATCGCCTAATGCCGAAAGGCGCCAAGTCCTGGGGGAGGAGATTAGCGGGGATCGCGTGCGCGTATGTGCACGCATCCCCGCTAAATGACGGAACTACACTCCAAGATAGGGCAGAGAGAGACCACCGTGGGACGGAGGATGAAGAAGCCCCTCCGGAGTCTCTTTAAGCCCCTTTTGAGGCAGCTCAGTCATTCATTGTCTCCCTGGGTGGCACATGTCCCTGCAGTACGGGCCAGTAGCTTAGTCACACTTCGTCGCGCATGTGCAGCCCAGCCAGGCGTGTTCCCCCGTCCTGCTCCTGTCCCTGGGAGTCTTCTGCGCCTGCGCAGTAGTACTGTGCAAGTGCAGAACACTCCCAGACGCAGGAGCGCGATGGGGAGCACGCCAGACCGCGCATGCACAATGGAGCATGACAGCCAGGCTTTCGGGCCTTATTGCGGGGAACAGGAGCCTGTTCTGGAGACAGCGAGGGACTGAGCGGTCTCAAGGGGGCCCAGGAAGCCCCAGGTAACTATGGTACCTGAGATAAAAACAGGGAACACCAAGAGCCCCAATAGTGTAATTCGTACTGGACAAGTGGCAATAAGTTTGTATTGCTAGATACTCACAAGTCAGGGTCACCAGCAGGCAACCACTGTAAAGGCAGGTGGGGAGATTGTCCTGACCCCACTCAGGATCAAGAAGTCGCTCTCTGTAGACAGGAAGAAAGGGTAGCAACCCTCCACCAAGGGTGGACTCAAAATTGTATACAATGAACAGAGGCGCCAAAAGTATAAGATTAGATTAAATGAGCTTAAAAACCAACTTAAATGGCAAAATTGAAGGAGGAAGTGGTGGTCTTACCTCCCTCAAGCAGACACGACAACGACTGCGATTCAGACAGTCAAACACATTTATTAGGAACTCCAAAAAGAAATGCAACGCGTTTCGCAGGTCCAACCCCGCCTCATCAGGCAACATAGGGAGGAGTATCAAACAATCTGCACAAGGATTCAAATTAAGCGCCTCTGCCACTTCCTCCTTCAATTTTGCCATTTAAGTTGGTTTTTAAGCTTATTTAATCTAATCTTATACTTTTGGCGCCTCTGTTCATTGTATACAATGGTACCTGAGATGTCTTTCTTCTCAGGTGCACTTTAAAGGGAATCTAAACTGAGAGAGAGATGGATGTTTCCTTTTAACCTCCTGAGCGGTATGGACGAGCTCAGCTCGTCCATCACCGCCGGAGGCTGCCGCTCAGGCCCTGCTGGGCCGATTTGCTTCAAATAAAAAGCAGCACACGCAGCCGGCACTTTGCCAGCCGCGTGTGCTGCCTGATCGCCGCCGCTCTGCGAGCAGCGGCGAAAGAGGGTCCCCCCAGCCGCCCGAGCCCTGCGCAGCCGGACCAATCAGTTCCGGCCAGCGCTAAGGGCTGGATCGGAGGCGGCTGACGTCAGGACGTCGGCTGACGTCCATGACGTCACTCCGCTCGTCACCATGGCGACGAGGAAAGCCAAACAAGGAAGGCTGCTCATTGCGGCCTTCCTTGTTTGTTCTGGGCGCCGGAGGCGATCGGAAGAACGCCTCCGGAGCGCCCTCTAGTGGGCTTTCATGCAGCCAACTTTCAGTTGGCTGCATGAAATAGTTTTTTTTTAATCGAAAAAAAACCCTCCCGCAGCCTCCCTGGCGATCTCAATAGAACGCCGGGGAGGTTAAACAATACCAGTTGCCTGGCAGTCCTGATCTCTTTGGCTGCAGTAGTGGCTGAATCACATGCCTGAAACAAGCATGCAGCTAATCCAGTTTGACTTCAGTCAGAGCACTTGATCTGCATGCTTGTTGAGGGGCTGTGGCTAAAAGTATTAGAGACACAGGATCAGCAGGAGAGTCAGGCAACTGGTATTAGTTTAAAAGGAAAAATCCATATCCTTCTCAGTTTAGGTTCCCTTTAAGTGGATAGTACAATTTGAATCACATTTCCAATAGTCATGAATTCAAAGGAAAAAGAGGGGTGTGCTCAGACCAGGAATCACCTGACTTATATACTGGCTGCACAAATGTCTATTGACAAATTTATCCTCCCTGGCCTTTAGCTAGGGATGGTCGGAAATGCCAATTTCCGTTTCCGCGGTAAATCCGCATTCCGCCATTGCCAAATACCGATTCCGCTTTCCGCTACCAATTTCCGCATTCCAATGCGGAATTTCCGCCGGAAATCGCGGAAATTCCGCCTGACTTTAACATCGATTTTCTCAAAAACTATAAGGTCTTTTTGAAAACTTTTTTTTGCATCTTGTTCAGGAGATTCTGCTTAATAAACCCTGACTTATGGGGGCTTTGCTATTAACCACTAAAGTCGGCGGATTTTTACTGTAATGTAAATGCAGAAAATAGGCAGATGCGGATTTTCTGCATTTTAAATTACAGTAAAAATCCACCGACTTTAGCGGTTAATAGCAAAGCCCCCTTAAGTCCTAGAAACACCAAATTTTCAGGGTTTATTAAGCAGATACAAAAAATTTTTTCAAAAAGACCTTATAGTTTTTAAGAAAATCGATGTTAACCACTTCAGGACCACAGTCTTTTCGCCCCTTAAGGACCAGAGCCTTTTTCTCCATTCAGACCACTGCAGCTTTCACGGTTTATTGCTCGGTCATACAACCTACCACCTAAATGAATTTTACCTCCTTTTCTTGTCACTAATACAGCTTTCTTTTGATGCTATTTGATTGCTGCTGCGAGTTTTACTTTTTATTATATTCATCAAAAAAGACATGAATTTTGTCAAAAAAATGACTTTTTTAACTTTCTGTGCTGACATTTTTCAAATAAAGTAAAATTTCCTATACATTTGAGCGCGAAAGTTATTCTGCTACATGTCTTTGATAAAAAAAAAAACATTCAGTGTATATTTATTGGATTGGGTAAAAGTTATAGCGTTTACAAACTATGGTGCCAAAAGTGAATTTTCCCATTTTCAAGCATCTCTGACTTTTCTGCGCACCTGTCATGTTTCATGAGGGGCTAAAATTCCAGGATAGTACAAATACCCCCCAAATGACCCCATTTTGGAAAGAAGACATCCCAAAGTATTCAGTGAGAGGCATGGTGAGTTCATAGAAGATTTTATTTTTTGTCACAAGTTAGCGGAAAATGACAGTTTGTGACAAAAAAAAAAAAAAAAAAAAGTTTCCATTTCTTCTAACTTGCGACAAAAAAAAATGAAATCTGCCACAGACTCACTATGCTCCTCTCTGAATACCTTGAAGTGTCTACTTTCCAGAATGGGGTCATTTGTGGGGTGTGTTTACTGTCCTGGCATTTGGGGGGTGCCTAATTGTAAGCACCCCTGTAAAGCCTAAAGATGCTCATTGGACTTTGGGCCCCTTAGCGCAGTTAGGCCGCAAAAAAGTGCCACACATGTGGTATTGCCGTACTCAGGAAAAGTAGTATAATGTGTTTTGGGGTGTATTTTTACACATACACATGCTGGGTGGGAGAAATATCTCCGTAAATGACAATTTTTTTATTTTTTTTACACACAATTGTCTATTTATAGAGATATTTCTCCCACTCAGCATGGGTATGTGGAAAAATACACCCCAAAACACATTATACTACTTCTCCTGAGTACGGCGATACCACATGTGTGGCACTTTTTTGCACCCTAACTGCGCTAAGGGGCCCAAAGTCCAATGAGTACCTTTAGGATTTCACAGGTCATTTTGAGAAATTTCGTTTCAAGACTACTCCTCACGGTTTAGGGCCCCTAAAATGCCAGGACAGTATAGGAACCCCACAAATTACCCCATTTTAGAAAGAAGACACCCCAAGGTATTCCGTTAGATGTATGGTGAGTTCATAGAAGATTTTTTTTTTTTGTCACAAGTTAGCGGAAATTGATTTTAATTGTTTTTTTTCACAAAGTGTCATTTTCCGCTAACTTGTGACAAAAAATAAAATCTTCTATGAACTCGCCATTCTCCTAACGGAATACCTTGGGGTGTCTTCTTTCTAAAATGGAGTCATTTGTGGGGTTCCTATACTGCCCTGGTATTTTAGGGGCCCTAAACCGTGAGGAGTAGTCTTGAAACCAAATGTGGCAAAATGACCTGTGAAATCCTAAAGGTACTCATTGGACTTTGGGCCCCTTAGCGCACTTAGGGTGCAAAAAAGTGCCACACATGTGGTACCGCCGTACTCAGGAGAAGTAGTATAATGTGTTTTGGGGTGTATTTTTACACATACCCATGCTGGGTGGGAGAAATATCTCTGTAAATGACAATTATTTGATTTTTTTTACACACAATTGTCCATTTACAGAGAGATTTCTCCCACCCAGCATGGGTATGTATAAAAATACACCCCAAAACACATTATACTACTTCTTCTGAGTACGGCGATACCACATGTGTGACACTTTTTTGCAACCTAGGTGCGCTAAGGGGCCTAACGTCCTATTCACAGGTCATTTTGAGGCATTTGGATTCTAGACTACTCCTCACGGTTTAGGGCCCCTAAAATGCCAGGGCAGTATAGGAACCCCACAAGTGACCCCATTTTAGAAAGAAGACACCCCAAGGTATTCTGTTAGGAGTATGGTGAGTTCATAGAAGATTTTTTTTTTGTCACAAGTTAGCGGAAAATGACACTTTGTGAAAAAAAAAACAATACATATCAATTTCCGCTAACTTGTGACAAAAAATAAAATCTTCTATGAACTCATCATACACCTAAAAGAATACCTTGGGGTGTCTTCTTTCTAAAATGGGGTCACTTGTGGGGTTCCTATACTGCCCTGGCATTTTAGGGGCCCTAAACCGTGAGGAGTAGTCTTGAACCCAAATGTCTCAAAATGACCTGTGAAATCCTAAAGGTACTCATTGGACTTTGGGCCCCTTAGCACAGTTAGGCTGCAAAAAAGTGTCACACATGTGGTATCGCCGTACTCAGAAGAAGTAGTATAATGTGTTTTGTGGTGTATTTTTACATATAACCATGCTGGGTGGGAGAAATATCTCTGTAAATGACACATTTTTTTATTTGTTTTACACACAATTGTCCATTTACAGAGAGATTTCTCCCACCCAGCATGGGTATGTGTAAAAATACACCACAAAACACATTATACTACTTCTCCTGAGTATGGCGATACCACATGTGTGACACTTTTTTGCAGCCTAGGTGCGCTAAGGGGCCCAACGTCCTATTCACAGGTCATTTTGAGGCATTTGTTTTCTAGACTACTCCTCACGGTTTAGGGCCCCTAAAATGCCAGGGCAGTATAGGAACCCCACAAGTGACCCCATTTTAGAAAGAAGACACCCCAAGGTATTCCGTTAGGGGTATGGTGAGTTCATAGAAGATTTTATTTTTTCTCACAAGTTAGTGAAAAATGACACTTTGTGAAAAAAACAATAACAATCCAATTTCCGCTAACTTTTGACAAAAAATAAAATATTCTATGAACCCATCATACACCTAACAGAATACCTTGGGGTGTCTTCTTTCTAAAATGGGGTCACTTGTGGGGTTCCTATACTGCCCTGGCATTTTACGGGCCCAAAACTGTGAGTAGTCTGGAAACCAAATTTCTCAAAATGACTGTTCAGGGGTATAAGCATCTGCAAATTTTGATGACAGGTGGTCTATGAGGGGGCAAATTTTGTGGAATCGGTCATAAGCAGGGTGGCCTCTTAGATGACAGGATGTATTGGGCCTGATCTGATGGATAGGAGTGCTAGGGGGGTGACAGGAGGTGATTGATGGGTGTCTCAGGGGGCGGTTAGAGGGGAAAATAGATGCAATCAATGCACTGGGGAGGTGATCGGAAGGGGGTCTGAGGGGGATCTGAGGGTTTGGCCGAGTGATCAGGAGCCCACACGGGGCAAATTAGGGCCTGATCTGATGGGTAGGTGTGCTAGGGGGTGACAGGAGGTGATTGATGGGTGTCTCAAGGTGTGATTAGAGGGGGGAAATAGATGCAAGCAATGCACTGGCGAGGTGATCAGGGCTGGGGTCTGAGGGCGTTCTGAGGTGTGGGCGGGTGATTGGGTGCCCGCAAGGGGCAGATTAGGGTCTAATCTGATGGGTAACAGTGACAGGTGGTGATAGGGGGTGATTGATGGGTAATTAGTGGGTGTTTAGAGGAGAGAATAGATGTAAACAATGGATTTGGGAGGTGATCTGATGTCGGATCTGCGGGCGATCTATTGGTGTGGGTGGGTGATCAGATTGCCCGCAAGGGGCAGGTTAGGGGCTGATTGATGGGTGGCAGTGACAGGGGGTGATTGATGGGTGGCAGTGACAGGGGGTGATTGATGGGTGATTGACAGGTGATCAGTGGGTTATTACCCGGAATAACAGATGTAAATATTGCACGGGCAAATTGATAAGGGGGGGGGGTCTGAGGGCAATCTGAGCGTGTGGGCGGGTGATTGGGTGCCCGCAAGGGGCAGATTAGGGTCTAATCTGATGGGTAACAGTGACAGGTGGTGATAGGGGGTGATTGATGGGTAATTAGTGGGTGTTTAGAGGAGAGAATAGATGTAAACAATGGATTTGGGAGGTGATCTGATGTCGGATCTGCGGGCGATCTATTGGTGTGGGTGGGTGATCAGATTGCCCGCAAGGGGCAGGTTAGGGGCTGATTGATGGGTGGCAGTGACTGGGGGTGATTGATGGGTGGCAGTGACAGGGGGTGATTGATGGGTGATTGACAGGTGATCAGTGGGTTATTACCCGGAATAACAGATGTAAATATTGCACGGGCGAATTGATAAGGGGGGGGTCTGAGGGCAATCTGAGCGTGTGGGCAGGTGATTGGGTGCCCGCAAGGGGCAGATTAGGGTCTAATCTGATGGGTAACAGTGACAGGTGGTGATAGGGGGTGATTGATGGGTAATTAGTGGGTGTTTAGAGGAGAGAATAGATGTAAACAATGGATTTGGGAGGTGATCTGATGTCGGATCTGCGGGCGATCTATTGGTGTGGGGGGGTGATCAGATTGCCCGCAAGGGGCAGGTTAGGGGCTGATTGATGGGTGGCAGTGACAGGGGGTGATTGATGGGTGGCAGTGACAGGGGGTGATTGATGGGTGATTGACAGGTGATCAGTGGGTTATTACCCGGAATAACAGATGTAAATATTGCACGGGCGAATTGATAAGGGGGGGGTCTGAGGGCAATCTGAGCGTGTGGGCAGGTGATTGGGTGCCCGCAAGGGGCAGATTAGGGTCTAATCTGATGGGTAACAGTGACAGGTGGTGATAGGGGGTGATTGATGGGTAATTAGTGGGTGTTTAGAGGAGAGAATAGATGTAAACAATGGATTTGGGAGGTGATCTGATGTCGGATCTGCGGGCGATCTATTGGTGTGGGGGGGTGATCAGATTGCCCGCAAGGGGCAGATCAGGGGCTGATTGATGGGTGGCAGTGACAGGGGGTGATTGACGGGTGATTGACAGGTGATTGACAGGTGATTGACAGGTGATCAGGGGGGATAGATGCATACAGTACACGGGGGGGGGGGTCTGGGGGGGGGGTCTGGGGAGAATCTGAGGGGTGGGGGGGTGATCAGGAGGGAGTAGGGGGCAGATTAGGGACTTAAAAAAAAAATAGCGTTGACAGATAGTGACAGGGAGTGATTGATGGGTGATTAGGAGGGTGACTGGGTGCAAACAGTGGTCTGGGGGGTGGGCAGGGGGGGGTCTGAGGGGTGCTGTGGGCGATCAGGGGGCAGGGGGGGGGGGAAATCAGTGTGTTTGGTGCAGACTAGGGTGGCTGCAGCCTGCCCTGGTGGTCCCTCGGACACTGGGACCACCAGGGCAGGAGGCAGCCAGTATAATAGGCTTTGTATACATTACAAAGCCTATTATACACTGTTGCAGCGGCGATCCGGATGCCAGTAACCCGCCGGCGCTTCCGAACGGCCGGCGGGTTACGGCGAACGGGGGGCGGAGCCAGTCCCCGGCGGCTGATCGCGTCACGAATGACGCGATCGCCGCATAGCCACTCCCGCAGCCGCCCCCGCCGATGGGCGTATTGCGGTCGTTTGGGCCCGGACTTTGCCGCCGCCCATCGGCTGGGGGCGGTCGTTAAGTGGTTAAAGTCGGGCGGAATTCCGCCTAACGCACTTAAATTACCGATTTCCGCATTCCGATGCAGAAATGCAATTTCCGATCGGAATTTCGGAAATTGCATTTCCCGTGAAATCCGAATGAGCATCCCTACCTTTAGCCCATAATGGTGACGAGCAGGAAAAAGAAGATCATAACGGGCATACCGTCCAGGAGGTTTCCTGGCTTGTAGGGGTCCCCAGTATAGATTTGCAAGGTAAAGGTAGCTTAGTATACGTGTCCCCCTCCCCCGATCACCGTTGCTCACAGCACCCCTTCGCACATCTCAGGTCTTCTCTGTGTGGACGATCGGGACCCGGCATCATGACGCCACTGGGTCCCGATCATCTGCACAGAGAAGGCCCGATCTTTGCAGAGGGGTGCTGTGAGCGCCGGGGATCGGCTATCGTGGGAATTCCAGGAGGGATCAGGGGGAGGGTGACACATATACTAAGCTACCTATACCTTGACAACCTATACTAGGGGACATCAAAACCTGGCTACCTATACTCGCCACACCTGCACCTGGCTTCCTATACTGGGATATCACCTAAACCTGGCTACCTATGGTGGCCACACCTGCACCTGGCTTCCTATACTGGGATATCACCTAAACCTGTCTACCTATACTGGCCACACCTGTACCTGGCTTCCTATACTGGGGAACACCCAAGCCTGGCTACCTATACTGACCACACCTGTACCTGGCTTCCTATACTGGAGAACACATAAAGCTGGCTACCTATACTGGCCACTCGTGTCGTGTACCTGGCTTTCTATACTGGGATAACACCTAAACCTGGCTACCTGTACCTGGTTTCCTATACTGGCCACACCTGTACCTGGCTACCTATACTGGCCACACATGTACCTGGCTTCCTATACTGGTGAACACCTAAACCTGGCTACCTATACTGGCCACACATGTACCTGGCTACCTATACTGGGGAACACATAAACCTGGCTACCTATACCGGACGCACCTATACCTGGTTTCATATATTAGGGAACACCTAAACTTGGCTACCCATACTGGGGACACCTGTACCTAGCTACCTATATTGGGGTAACCTATACCTGGCTACCTATACTGGGGCATCTATACACCATCAAAAATAATGTTCTTGAGTGGGGTGCAATTTTTACACCCTCGCCCTGGGTGCAATTTCGCAGAGAAACTGCCCTGATTGGAAGCTAAAGCTTAGCTTCCAATGCGCACTCTACATTACGCACATGGGGGAGACATGTGAGCTCACCATTGGCGTGTTGATCCCTCGTCTAGTACCTCGGATAGTGACATGCTCCCTAGCCATCGGTGTTGATGACACCACAGTCACTCAGCATCATGAACATCTGGCAGAATACTTTTTTTTCTTCTTATTTTTTTATTGAATTCAATACAATAACCTGCAGGGGATTTGGAAGACGGATGGGCACACATGGAGGGTAAACGTATACACTGGGGGGGCAGCGGTGGGCTCTGACGATTTCCAAGAGATTTTATGCTGGAATTGACTGGGAAACGTCCTGTGGTGTATGGGCAGCCGATAGATTTTTCTCTAATTAGATTTGATCAGAAAGAGATCTGTCTCTCGGTTGAATCTGCCCATCATTGCTGGATGTATGGCTACCTTTACATTTGTATTAGTGCAGGTTGAGCAGCTCAGAAGTGTAAATGGTCAGAGATTTACTTTGGGGAGTCATTTTTAAATTTAGTTTTGATTTGATTTTGTTTCAAGCTTTTATTATACTCGAAATGTATACTAGACCCTTGCTTGACACATTTTGGTAAGTTAAAAAAGTTATGAAAATTAACTGAAACACGTTTTTCACAGAAATCCAGGGAAAACTGAACGCCGAGGAGGTTAAAAAGGCACAGCAAATGCATATTGCATCTGCTTGCCAGAGTGTGCAGGGTCCTACTCCTAAACACACTGCCTGCTATACCCTGCAGGAATTAGCCCACACAAAATACTTGCATCTCAACAGGGGCTCTGCATGTAGGATGCCCAAGCCCCCAGGAAACGGGGGCAGTGCTGTCACCCCAAGCACTCTCACTGCTCAGGAGCGCAGCGACTGCACCTCCGGTTGGGTCAAGCAGAGAATCGCAGACAGCCCACCCCAAGGCTTGGCCACCACCCAAGTGGGACCATCCGCGTTGCCTCCTGCCCCCCCCCCCCCCCCCCCAAAGGAAATATTCCTACCTTATTGTGAATTGCAACTGTTAGAGATGTCGCTAACCTCTGATTTTCGGTTTGCGAACCCCGTTCGCGGAAGGTTCGGTTCGCGGAAAAGTTTGCGAACCGCAATAGACTTCAATGGGGAGGCGAACTTTGAAAAATAGAAAAAATTATGCTGGCCACAAAAGTGATGGAAAAGATGTTTCAAGGGGTCTAACACCTGGAGGGGGGCATGGCGGAGTGGGATGCATGCCCAAAGTCCCGGGGAAAAATCTGGATGTGACGTAAAGCAGCGTTTTAAGGGCAGAAATCACATTGAATGCTAAATTGCAGGCCTAAAGTGCTTTAAAACATCTTGCATGTGTATACATCAATCAGGGAGTGTAATTAGAGTACTGCTTCACACTGACACACCAAACTCACTGTGTAACGCACCGCAAACAGCTGTTTGCGTAGTGACGGCCGTGCTGGACTGGTGCGCACCGTGACGAGAGTGTAGGCCGTGGCGGTTTTTAAGCCCATATGGTGGCCGGGCTGTGGTAGCTCAATGAACAACAGTGACTGTCCAGCTGATCAAATTTGGTCTGACCACAATGAAGCAACAACCTTATTATCTTTCGTGTCCCACGCCCACCCGAGACACTCAAATAGCCGGCGTTCATTGCTTCATTGTGATATGCAAGCCCCTTCACCGCGGCAAGGTAATGATCACGAAGGGGGATGGGCACATGTACATGCCTTTTGTTTTTTTGTTGCAGCCGCCCGCAGTGAAGCCAGAAAAATTAGGCAGGCATGTACACGCACCAGAAAAAATAGTGTAGCGGCCTTAAAAATTCAGGAATCCGCCTAGAGTCCTGGACCCTGTTGGTGGTGGCGGAGAAGGCAAGCGGCCTGCAGGCAGAGTTGCTGTGTTTGGGGATTGACTTAGTCTCCGGTCATGCAGTAGCCCTCCGTGATCCATTCCTCATTAATTTTGATAAAGGTCAGGTACTGAACACTGTCGTGACTTAGGCGACTTCTCTTCTCAGTGACTATGCCTCCAGCTGCACTGAAGGTCCTTTCTGACAGGACGCTTGCGGCAGGGCAAGAGAGAAGTTGTATGTCAAATTGGGACAGCTCTGGCCACAGGTCAAGCCTGCGCAATCAGTAGTCCAAGGGTTCATCGTCGCTTTTCGCAGTGTCTACATCCACACTCAAGGCCAAGTAGTCGGCTACCTGCTGGTCCAGGCGTTGGTGGAGGGTGGATCCGGAAGGACTATGGCGAGGAGTTGGACTAAAGAATGTACGCATGTCCGACATCACCCTGAGATCGCTGGAGCGTCCTGTCCTTGCCTCCGTGGACTTGGGAGGAGGAGGGTTACTGCCAGTGGTACCTTGATTGCGTTGTGCAGCCACATCACCCTTAAACGCATTGTAAAGCATCATCGACAGCTTGTTCTGCAAGTGCTGCATCCTTTCCGCCTTCTGTTGAGTTGGTAACAGGTCCGCCACTTTGTGCCTGTACCGAGGGTCTAGTAGCGTGGCCACCCAGTACAGGTCATTCGCCTTGAGTTTTTTGATACGGGGGTCCCTCAACAGGCTGGACAACATGAAAGAGGCCATCTGCACAAAGCTGGATGCAGACGTACTCTTCATCTCAAAAATCTATTAACCCTTCGCACTCTTGCATGCAAATGTTCAAACAAATGCATTCACAGATTCACTCATCTAGGCACAACTGTTATCCCTACAGCTAAGTTAAAAGCCGGGGTCTTAGTTCACAGAAGAATTTATTCTTATGCTTAGTCGCCTATAGTGCGCAGAAGTACCCAGGTAAACATAGGTGCCCTAACTTTGGCCCTGTAACATGCATAGTGCAGACATGCAAACACATTCATTGCATCAAACCTATCAATGGAATAGGAGCACACATCCTGACGTCCTCTCCTGGGACAGATAGTGCATCTTACCAATCGCACAAGGGAGCTAACGTAATGTATCCATGTGCACCATGCACATACACCAGCATAAAATGTGTGCATGCTGACAAACACATGGGGAAGGAGGGAGTGCACTGAATTAGACCCTAGCCACAGGGGTCAGTAACAAGAAAAAAATACATATATCCAGGCACATCGCCTTTAGTTAGGACATTAAATAAGTTATTAAAGAAAGGGAAGTGCTGAAGGGGGTGTGGCTAGAAAACAGCAAAAATCTATTAACCCTTCGCACTCTCGCATGCAAATGTTCAAACAAATGCATTCACAGATTCACTCATCCAGGCACAACTCTACTCTCCATCTCCTCTTGCTCTTCCTCAGTGACGGGACACAAACTTTTGTTTTTTTTATAGAACCCTATAGTGGGAGACGATCCACTGAAGGGAGAAAGGTCAGACAAAATGAGGTTCGGCAACAGATCAGGCGGCAGCAGTACAGAAACGTGAGACAAGAGAATAGTCGGAAACCAAGCCAATAGTCGATAACGGTACGGGCTGGCGATGTACAGAATCAGGAAGCAGAAGAATAGTCAAGACAGGCACAGAATCCTACGCGATAAATCAAACAGTATAATATGTGTATAAATTGGCGATAAACCAATATATAACACAATATCAAATACAAGGCTGACTAGGTGCGACAAGAGCCGGGATCCTGCCGGATTATCACACGGGAACTGACTAGGTCTGAGTGCTGACACAGGGTATCGCAAACACAGACGAAGTGTGACTGAAAAGCACTTCCTTATATACTGCCTGGGATAGAAGTCTCCACCCCAAACAGCAACCAATCAGGGCAAGCAAAAATGTCAGCTGACTTCTAGATCAGCTGACACACTTTCTAGGGGTATAAAGGCGTTCCTGGTGCGAGCGCGCACCCCCTACAGGCAAGATGGCAGAGCCCTTATGTGCAGCTTGCCGGTGAGTTTGGCGCGGTGCGCCTGGAGGATCTTGCGCGGCGGATGCGGCCAAATTTCCGCATTGGAAAGTCCGCATGCTGGAACGGATGCGACCATATTTCCGCAATCCGTCCGGCGTCGTGGGATTTTCGTTACAGGTGGGTTCACTCAACACAACAGGTAATGAGATGCAGTGAGGTGGGTTCACTGAACAGTAAAGGTACTTAGATGCAGTGAGGTGGGTTCACTCAACACAACAGGTAGTTAGATGTAGTGAGGTGGGTTCACTGAACAGTAAAGGTACTTAGATGCAGTGAGGTGGGTTCACTCAACACAACAGGTAGTGAGATGCAGTGAATTGGGTTCACTGAACAGTAAAGGTACTTAGATGCAGTGAGGTGGGTTCACTCAACACAACAGGTAGTGAGATGCAGTGAGGTGGGTTCACTGAACAGTAAAGGTACTTAGATGCAGTGAGGTGGGTTCACTCAACACAACAGGTAGTGAGATGCAGTGAGGTGGGTTCACTGAACAGTAAAGGTACTTAGATGCAGTGAGGTGGGTTCACTCAACACAACAGGTAGTTAGATGCAGTGAGCTGGGTTAACTCAACAGAAAGCTAGGTATATGCAGTGATGAGGTGGGTTAAGTAAACACAACAGGTACTGGGTATATGCAGTACTGGGTAGTACAATGTGCAGCTACCTGTCACACACACAGGTAGTCACTGAATGTGCTGGGCTGCTGGCAGTGGCACACACAGTATGAATTAGCAAGCCTGTGTCTGCAACAAAAGTGTCAGTTTGACACACAGAAAAAAAAAAAGTACAGGATGAGCTCTGAAAAGAGCTGTTGAGGGGTGCTATAAAAGCAATAATAATTAGCCAGGAGCACGCTAAGCAGCCAAGAACCTAACTAATCTGTCCCTAGAAGAACAAGTCTGCAGCAGCTGTCCCTAGTCTGTCTCTAGCAGGCACACGAGTGAGGCTAATGGCCGCCGGAGCCTGCCTTATATAAGGGGGGGGGGGGGGCTCCAGGGCTTAGTGTAGCCTGAATGGCTACAATGTGCCTGCTGACTGTGATGCAGAGGGTCAAAGTCCTCATAGTGCATTATGGGGCGAATCGAACTTCCGCAAAAGTTTGCTTGGTCCAGGCGAACGCGAGCCACCAATGTTCGCCTGGAACCGTTCGCCGGCGAACCGTTCACTACATCTCTAGCTGCAAGATGCAAAATGCACGACCTGGGAGAAACATGCTGAATTATGTAGCCCCCCCAGTGCTGCCACCACTGGGGAGCCACCTTCACCCCTCCTCCCTCACACCACACTACCTCAACACATTCAAAAGAAAAAGAGGTGTGTGCTCAGACAGGTAAGGTACCTATCTGTTGAGGGGGGGCTATGTAGATGGTCCCCCCTGAGCCTTGGTCATGACTGGGGTGGACTCCTGGGGAGCAGCCACAGCACTCCTGAGCAGTGCACATGCTTTGGGGGTGTCAGCGCTGCTCCCTATTCCTTGGGGGCACAAGGAGGTCTATACATGACGCCCCTGTTGAGATGCAAAGTATTTTGGATGGGCCAATTCCTGCAGGGCATAGCAGTGAGTTAGTTTAGACCCTGCACATTCTGGCAAGCTGATGAAATATGCTTTTGTCGTTCCATTTCAATTGGTCAATAGATAGTGGCTGAAAAGTGTAATGGTTAAGGGCTCGGCCCACAGGAGACCAAGGTTCGAATCTCGGCTCTGCCTGTTCAGTAAGCCAGCACCTATTCAGTAAGGAGTTTCTTGGGCAAGTCTCCCTAACACTACTACTGCCTACTGAGTGCGCTCTTGTGGCTGCCTTGCAAGCGCTTTGACTCTGACAGGAGAAAGGCACTATATAAATACTGGAATTATTAATTAGGCAGCCAGGACATAGCCAAGTGAACCTGGTCAGAGCACACATCTCTTTTTCTCAAGTTTACATTTCTAATATTCTACTATCAACATTACAAATTTTTGGATGCCTTTATTCCATGTACACAACCCAGACAACAGTTGCAAACAGGGGTTTAACTATAAGGAAACAGCCCCAGCGCTTGCAGAGGGCACCCATCTACTAACCTTTCCTCCGATACGGAGTCGATCCTCCAGATCAGGTGTTTTTGTAGCTAAACTACGGTAGTTATTGGTGTAGATGCTATGATGATGGTGACACTTTATGACCTTTGCAAGAAGGGCCAGCAGGTTTTGGGTGTCACGAAGGGACAAGGAATGAGGTGAGAACATGGGGGGAGGGGCATTAAAATTTTGCTGGGGTGCATAATTGAATGAAGTTATGCCCCTGGTTGCAAACATTGCAATTTTGAATAAATACAGTCCAAGGCTGTAGAATAATATGTGTTCTCCTTTGGCAATGGAGAATTTCAGTAAATTAGGCCCATTGGTTCACAAAGGGCCTCATAAATAACAAAGATGACCTAAGAATTACTATAGGACTTGTTTCAGCACTTTTGTTGATAATTTGCTTGCAAGTTCTAGGTCAGCTCCACCAAACAATAAAACCCCTGGCCTGGGGCTACCAATGGCTGTTCTGTCCTCCACCAAGCAAGAAAGCAAGTGACTGCATGCAGATTTATCCTTTTAGGAGGAACATCACAAACCCATCCATGAAACATTGTGACTGATCACAGAAACCTGCCTTTGAAGAGCAATTAGTCATAATGGTGTCATGGTGTCCATATTCTTTGTTATCTTGACAAGAAGCGAGGTCTGGGGGACACGCAGTAAAAGTGAATTTTAACTATGACATTAACAAAAGATCAAATAACAATTGGAGAGGAATGCTCAGCCAATTAAGATGCCACCTGGCTAAGGTGACGAAGGTCCTTTTGCCGAAGGCTGTTGTGCAAGGCTTGACCTGAGCGACCTCTGTGGTTGACCCTGATGATTCAGTCGCATTCCACATAAGATGTTCACCTGCAGTCAAGACACTGCTGTCTTTACAAGGTCTCCATGGGGTTTTGTTCACACCATCTGACACCTTGGGAAAATGGAGTTTTGGAATCTCGAAAGCAAAAAACCTTATAGGTGATTTAACCATAAAATGAGGACCAGGCAAGGTGGTATTTACTGAAGACAATGCAACACATCTATGCAGAGACACAGTGGAGGTCTGAGGTTGGAGGAGGATGTGTAGATCATCAGGGATTGTGACTAGTTGTGGTGACCTGAACGTACCCCCTGAAGTCATGTTTGTCAGCTCTGCTAAGAAAACAGCCCAGAGGTGGCATGCAGGCATCCAGACCATTCTTTGTTCACAGAATGTTTTCCTTATCTGTTATCAGTTCAGTAAAAACACAGGAATTACTGTTGGAATTTGTAAAGAGCTTAAAAAAGGGATTTAAATACTTAAAGCAGTCCTGAGCCCAAATTAAAGAAAAAACAAACAAAACAAAAAAGACAAAGGATCTTATCTCAAAATTCCTTCTTCCCCAAAATCCCAA
The DNA here is from genome assembly GCF_040937935.1 of Hyperolius riggenbachi. Classification (NCBI taxonomy): domain Eukaryota; kingdom Metazoa; phylum Chordata; class Amphibia; order Anura; family Hyperoliidae; genus Hyperolius; species Hyperolius riggenbachi. Next base: position 43,782,426 of record NC_090654.1, read on the forward strand.
GGGGCTCCCCAAAGAACATGCATTTCCATATACTAGACTCCTCAGAGCTCACTCCAACCTGAATAATCACAAAAGACCTTCTGTTTTAAGAAGGCAAATTTGTGTTTATCAATGCATTTTGGTAAGGAGGCTTTTTGGCCTCTTCCAGCCACTAATGCTAGGTACACACAGTATTTCCCATCCGATTGACGAGAATGGGACGATTATTTCAGTGATGTCAGATCTGCTCCAGTTCGATAAGGGGATCAATTTTCACAGGAAACTTGATCTCGTGATTGATCGGGACCAGTTTGGATATGTACACACCATGCAACTTCCTGTCAGATCGGACAGGAAGTTGCATAGTGTATACCCAGCATTACACACTCCTAGAAGCTCTGGATCGCCGTGAGCTTGTTAGGCAATCTGTAACTCTGGGTGCTTCAAAACCTACCCCATAGAGCCATATTAATCCATGCCATGCACTGATGAGAATGAATCAATCCAAAACAGTCTGTCTACATGTAGGAAAAAAAAGGTCTGCAATTTTTTCCTGATATCCATAGTAAAAATGCTTTATTGAGGACGTATCCAATAAAATGACCAGAAGTTACCAACAGCTTACATGTTTCGGACCAGTGTGCTCATTAATCATAACTAATGGGTGATATCATGAAATAGGGGTGTGGGGAAAAATGGAAGCTAGGTGAAGACAAATGTTAAATACTGTTGTGCATCAGATGCCAAATGAACATGAAATAATATTTACAGTGTTAATGATGATAGTAAAACATTGGTAAATTTTATCAATATTTTACTACAACTAAACCTAACCCTACGCTCACACAAACCAACCACCCCTCCCCCTGACGCCTAACTTTAAACCCTCTTTCCTGACATATAACCCTAAAACCCCTCCTTCCTGACACCTAACCCTAAAACCCGCCTTCCTGATGCCTAACCCTAAAACCTCCCTCCTGACTCCCAACCTTAAAACCCCCCTTCCTGACGCCTAACCCTAAAAGCCCCCTTCCTGACGCCTAACCCTAAGATCCCCCTTCTTGACACCTAACACTAAAACCCCCTTTCATACGCGTGTATCAAAAAAGACAAGATTGTTAAATACAAAAGATCAAAAATGTACATAACTATTAACTTTCTAATTCTCGAAATGGTAAAAACTTCAAAAACTATAACGTTGTAATTTTCAAAACGATATTTATCAGGCACCCAAATTTCTGCTTTCGGCGCCCAATAGCCGATATTTGCATCAGCGCCTATGGCACAATCCCAAATTGTCCATTTCCCGCAGGCGTCAAACTTGTGGACCCATGCAGTGAGTGTAGGGGGTTATAGGGAATTGTAGGGTTACTTTAGATGGAAGAATGGATTATTTTGGAAATAAACTCATAGAATAGAACTTTCAACACTCTTTTCGTTTACTTTGACCGTTACTGTCCCCGGTAGAGCAGCTCTCTTGGAATCAACAGAATTAGAGAGTAGAAACAACTTGTCTCCGGCCTCAGGGATTCGCTGTCTGTGTAATAGCAGCTGAGAGATTCGGGCCTGTCAGGGGTTATTGCTTGTAAAAGATGGATTTGTTCTGGCAAGATAACAAGACAAAGGAGTGCAGGAAGCTTGTCTGCAGGTAATGAGTCTGATGTACGCACTGGTCAGCACTGCTCTACTCGCTGCTCTGCAAGGACCAATATCAGAAGTCAGCTGACAGCCTCAAGCCAGACAGTCTTCTAAGATCAATCTAACCCAGCAGCTGCTACCATTAGACTTAAGTGGATGTTATACTTAAAGTGGACCTGAGCTCTTGCCCAGGGCAGAAGGAAAACAGAGAAATGCACCCTGTATGTATTTAGAGAGTTTAGCGTATCTAATCCCCCCTCATCTGTGACTAATCATAACTGCAATTCGATCTCTCAGCAGTGTCAGCTCAGGAATCTCACCTTCCTCTGCAGAGCAGCTAATCTGTAAACCCAGAATGTTAACCCTTTGTCTGCTTCCATGAAAGCAGGAAGTAGACACATTTTAGATTTATTCCAGGATTTGTATCAGCTGCAACGAAGAAATGTTTTTCTTTAAAGGCTATTCTGCTGTTGCTTATCTTTTAGAGCAGAGAGGAAGTTTTGAGTTCAGGTCCGCTTTAAAGGAGGATTCTACTAAGCGTAGAAAGAAATAGTGTGAGTAAAGTACAAAACACCAAAAAAGCATACATGTAATAACGGCCTCTGCTTATTTGGGTGCATGCTGCTGCCTATAGTTTGAATATCAGTGATATAATATATATTCTACTATCAGCCTCTGTGACCTTTAACTCACATTAAACCCTCCCACCTAAGCCTAGCACTTACCCCCCCCCCCCTCCCTCCCCCCTTCTGCAACACTAGCCCCCCTACCTGCACCTAACACTAATCCCTGCTACCTATGCCTGACACTAACATCCCCCCCATATATACCTAACACTAAACTTTTATCTATTCCTAACACTACCCCCCCCCCCCACCCCTACGCCTAAGACTAACTGTCTTCATCTATGCCCAACACTAACCTCTAACCTAAGAATAACTCCTTCACCGACAGTGGGATGCGAAAGTTTGGGCAACGTTGTTAATCGTCATGATTTTCCTGTATAAATCGTTGGTTGTTACGATAAAAAATGTCAGTTAAATATATCCTATAGGAGAGACACACAGTAATATTTGAGACGTGAAATGAAGTTTATTGGATTTACAGAAAGTGCGCAAAAATTGTTTAAATAAAATTAGGCAGGTGCATAAATGTGGGCACTGTTGTCATTTTCTTGATTCCAAAACCTTTAGAACTTATTAGAACTCAAATTGGCTTGGTAAGCTCAGTGACCCCTGAACTACACACGCAGGTGAATAAAATTATGAGAAAGAGTATTTAAAGAGAAACTCCGACCAAAAATTGAACTTTATCCCAATCAGTAGCTGATACCCCCTTTTACATGAGAAATCTATTCCTTTTCACAGACCATCAGGGGGCGCTGTATGACTGATATTGTGGTGAAACCCCTCCCACAAGAAACCCCTCCCAAAAAAAAGTTCAAACTTTTGGCAGTTTCCTGTCTGGGATCCTTGCTGCATTGTGGGAAATAGCTGTTTACAGCTGTTTCCAACTGCCAAAAAACATGCAGCAGCTACATCACCTGCCAACATTAAAATGCTCACTGGAGTTCCTCTTTAAGGGGGTCAATTGTAAGTTCCCCTCCTCTTTTAATTTTCTCTGAAGAGTAGCACCATGTGGGTCTCAAAACAACTCTCAAATGATCTGAAGACAAAGATTGTTCACTATAATGTTTTAGGGGAAGGATACAGAATGCTGTCTCAGAGATTTCAGCTGTCTGTTTCCACAGTTAGGAACATATTGAGGAAATGGAAGACCACAGGCTCAGTTCAAGTTAAAGCACAAAGTGACAGGCCAAGACGAATCTTGGACAGACAGAAGTGACGAATGGTGAGAACAGTCAGAGTCAACCCACAGACCAGCACCAAAGACCTACAACATCATCTTGCTGCAGATGGAGTCACTGTGCATCGGTCAACCATTCGGCGCACTTTACACAAGGAGATGCTGTACGCAGAGAAAGCCTTTTCTCTGCCCACAGCACAAACAGAGCAGCTTGAGGTATGCTAAGCACATTTGGTCAAGCCAGCTTCCTTTTGGAATAAAGTGCTGTGGACTGATGAAACTAAAATGGCGTTATTTGGGCATAACAAGGGGTGTTATGCATGGAAGAAAAACAACACAGTATTCCAAGGAAAATACCTGCTACCTACAATAAAATATTGTCGTGGTTCCATCATGCTGTGGGGCTGTGTGGCCAGTGCAGGGATTGGGAATTTTGTCAAAGTTGAGGGACGCATGGATTCCACTCAGTATCTGCAGATTCTGGAGACCAACGCCCAGGAATCAGTGACAAAGCTGAAGCTGCGCCAGGGCTGGATCTTTCAACAAGACAACAACCCCAAACACTGCTCAAAATCCACTAATGCATTCATGCAGAGGAACAAGTACAATGTTCTGGAATGGCCATCTCAGTCCCCAGACCTGAATATAATTAAAAATCTGTGGTGTGAGTTAAAGAGAGCTGTCCATGCTCGGAAGCCATCAAACCTGGATGAACTAGAGATGTTTTGTAAAGAGGAATGGTCCAACATACATTCAACCAGAATCCAGTCTCTCACTGGAACCTACAGGACGCGTTTAGAGGCTGTAATTTCTACAAAAGGAGGATCTACTAAATATTGATTTCATTACTTTTTTGTGGTGCCCAAATTTATGCACCTGCCTAATTTTGTTTAAACAATTATTGCACACTTTCTGTAAATCCAATAAACTGCATATCACTTCTCAAATATCACTGTGTGTGTCTCCTATATGATATATTTAACTGACATTTTCTACCGTATCAAACAATGATTTATACAGGAAAATCATGACGATTAACAATGTTGCCCAAACGTTCGCATACACTGTATATGCTGTCCTACCATATTATTATGATGTATTTATATAGTGCTGACATCTTCTGCAGCACCTTATAGAGTACATAGTCATGTCACTGACTGTCCTCAGAGGAGCTCACAATCTAATCCTACCATAGCCACAGTCTAATGTCCTACCATATTATTATTGTGTATTTATATACAGTTGCACTGACATCTTCTGCAGCACTTTACAGAGTACACAGTCATGTCACTGAATGTACATAGTCATGTCACTCCTCCAGTAAATGGAAATGACAACCTGCAAATATTGTCACTTCTACTTGAATACTTTGTTCTCTACAGAGGAGTCCTGGCACTGATTATGATTAGTGGCTCTCGCTTATCCAGGTGACATGAAAGTATTGTAAGTGAGGGGGTGTCACCTGTCCCCAGCTTTGTTCTATTCAAGCTTTGGCAGCGAGTTAGACATTTAAAGGGATCCAGTTGGGAACTTTTCAAACTTTGATGAGAGTCATCTGTTGTGAGCGCTACATAATTAAACTGCACTAATAATTGATGGGTAACACAAGGATAGATAATTCATCAGGTCTTGTGGTGCATTATTCATCAGCTGTTATTGTGGATAATTCATTAGCGTTTAGGCTGTTATATCCATTAGCGAGGAAGAATTATACTTGCCATTTATCAACAGCCGCTGTTCCATCGTCACCAGCGTCTGCGTGTCCAGAACCCGGCCGTGCCGCGCACATTTTTCCTTAAAAAGGTTATTGCTGTTATTGCTAGGAGCAATTTTTTCACTCGGCCAGAATTATGATCTGGCTGCTTGGGGATCTTGTGCTGATTCAAACCCTGACCCTGTTAAGTCTGGTACACACAATGCTATTTCAAATCGATAATTTAAGCACTTAAGGACCAGGCCATTTTTTACAAAATGGGCCACTGCAGCTTTAAGGCCTCGCCACAGGGCCGCACAACTCAGCACACAAGTGATTCCCCCCCCCCCCCCTTTCTCCCCACTGTGGGGTCTGATCACTCCCCCAATGTTTATTTATTTATTTTTAGTAAATATTTATTTCCATTTATTCCTAATAAATTTCCTCTTTTTTTATTTTTCTCCTAGTCCCTCCCTCCCCCCGCCAGCCAATCAGCTCTATCGGCTGTCATAGGCTTTAGCGGATCACTGTCTTGTCTCCCCAGGGGACAGCCGGCAGCCGTGGCACGGCTGTCCCCAGTACAGAGCTGCAGTAGTTTGCAGCACTGTACACACCAAATAGATCGCCTCTGGGAGACTAATGGCAGAGCGGAGATGTGCGCGCATCAGCACGCGCGATCTCCTGCAAAACATGCCCCCAGGACTTTACGTAGATCGGCGTTAAGCGGTCCTGGGGGAGCCACCGCGCACACGCCCACCGGCGTGACGCTGTCCTAAACAGGTTAACTAGTTCACTACTAAGGAGTTTTTCTCCTTATGGACCAGAGCAATTTTCACATTTCAGCGCGCCACTTTCATTCGCCAATAACTTTATCACTACTTATCACAACAAAATGATCTATATCTTGTTTTTTTTGCCACAAATTAGATTTTCTTTGGGTGGTACATTTTTATTATTTTATTCTAAATGCATTTGAATGGGTATAGTAAGAAAAAAAAATGGAAAAAAGAATTATTATTTCTCAGGTTTCAGCCATTATAGTTTCAAAATAATACAGGCTACTGTAATTAAAACCCATGTATTGTATTTGCTCATTTTTCCCAGTTATTACACCTTGAAATAAAGGTGTATTTTTTCAGTTTTGCATCCGTCACTACAAGCCCTTATTTGCAAAAATAAGAGTGATATACCCTCATGACATAGATATTTAAAAAATAAAAAGAGAGTCCCTAAGGTAACTATTTATGATTTTTTTTTAAATGTCACTTTGTAGGTATCTCACTGATGCTGGTGATCACAGGCACTTAGATCGGTGAATGGGAACTGGCGAGGAACGTATATCTACACCCCTGGGATGGGAACACCCCCCTGCGGGGCGTAGCTATGCTATCGGATTTTTAAAAAGTGGTTAAACAATGTCCGATCTGCTCCCAATTGAGAACAGGATCGATTTTGTGCAGTAATGGGCTAAAAATTGATTCTGTTATCAATAGGTAGCAGATCAGAAGTCGATTCGATCCTTCGTTCTGAGGGCATTAGTCTGTGCAATGTGGTGGCTAAATACAGCCCTAAGGTCCAGGGTAGGGATGTGCACTTGGATTTTGCGGAAACATAAATGCTGACTTTTGCATCAGAGTTTTGCAATTTCGAATTGAAAGTCGGGATTTGAAAATCCCTGGATCCCATTCCCGACAACGAAATTCTTAATACTGCGCAAAATTAAGGTCTGGAGACGCAACCTGGATACCGGGATTATAGAGACTATGACCCATAGTGTGAACAAGGCCTGACTCAGATGGTTAAAGCGGACCTGAACTCAGAACTTCCTCTCTGCTCTAAAAGATAAGCAACAGCATAATAACCTTTACAGAAAACATTTCTTTGTTACAGCTGATACAAATCCCGCAATAAATCTGCAATGTGTCTACTTCCTGGTTTCATGGAAGCAGACATAGGGTTAACATCCGGTGCTTACAAATTAGCTACTCTGCTGAGGGCTGCCAAGATTCCTGAGCTAGCACAGCTGAGAGATCACATTACAACTTGTGCTTAGTCACAGAAGAGGGAGGAATTAGACAGGCTAAACTCTCTCTAAGTATGTACGTATTGTACGGCCGCCGGTGAGCTGGGCGCAGGGCGAGCCAAATAACGGCTCTCCCTGCTGCCGCTAAACTCCCCAGCGGCATTAAATACTATTCCCACACCGAGTTGTAGCAACTTGGAGGGAGATGTAATTCGGGGCCTGGCGATCGCTGGAGCCCCGAATTACTTTTTGCGCGGGGCGTGTATCGTAGCACTAGTGCTATGACGGTGCCCAACTTCCTTCTGTCCTGTGCAAGAGTTCAGGTGCACTTTAAAGGACCTCTGTCGCAAAAATCTTAACATTTTAAATACATGTAAACATATACAAATAAGAAGTACGTTTCTTCCAGAGTAAAATGAGCCATAAATCACTTTTCTCCTATGCTGCTGTCACTTACAGTAAGTAGACATTAGCGACAGATTTTGGACTAGCCCATATTCTTATGGGGGGTTCACAGGGTTTTCTTTATTTTTAAAAGCACTTAGTGAATGGCAGTTGCTCTGTCCAACTGCTAAAATAGTGTGCAAAATAGTGTGCAGCGAACAGAGAGGCTGGTCAGCATCTTTGTATAAATCGTTTTCGAGGAATGTTTTTATAAAGAATAAGGGCCATGCTGAGAATCCCCTATGGAGAGATGGACTAGCCAAAAAGCTCTAATTTAAGATTTCTAATACAGTAAGTGACAGCAACATAGGAGAAAAGTAATTTATGGCTCATTTTACTCTGGAAGAAATAAACTTCTTTGTATGTGTTTTAAAATTTAAGATTTTCGCAACAGTTCCTCTTTAATAATGAAGAATGCCAAACACAAGTTGCTTTGCTTGTGCTGCCTGAGCACCACACATCATTCCAGCAGGTGGCAGTAGAGCCTGGCAGAAGGGACTTATTTTGATTCCAGGGGATTTATCATCTAATAGTTTCCTAATGCTGTAGTTTCTCCTGTGAGATGGGAACATCATATATAAACCTTGCATTCCCTGCATAGCTTCTCTATGGCCAAGACATATATGGGATCCTCAGGATAATGCTTTCTGGAGGGGAGATAGGCCCTGATTTACAAAGCTTGGAAAAGTTGTCTGTGTGATCCAGCAAATATATATTTTTAGTAAACTGTCTTTAATATTGGATGGCAAAAGTTTACCACCGCCCTGTGCCATATCATATCTCATACCTCCCAACTTTTTGAGATAAGAAAGAGGGACAATTAAGCCACACCCCTGCTACACCCCTAACCAAACCCCTAGTCACATATACGATAAAGATTTCATTCCAAAAATATTATTTTGTAATTCAAACCTAGAATGTACCATTATGGTATATCAAAGAGAAAAATTAGCTTGCTTAATCCACGGAATTTTACTATTTCAAAAGCCAGCTTACATACCGTAGTGTGTTGTGTTGGTGGTATAATGGTTAGGATAGCAGCCTACCGAGCACTAGACCTGGGTTCAATTCCCAGCCAATGTGAGTTGGCTTTTGACATGCTACAAATCCTTAAGCAAGCTAATTTTTCTCTTGAATTGATCATAATGGTACATGCTAGGCTGGCTTCAGCATGTAGTGTTGTTGGTGGTATAGTGGTTAAGTGAGTTACCTACCACACACTGAGACCTGGGTTCAATTCCCAGCCATGGTATGTAAGCTGGCTTTTGAAATAGTACAATTCCCTGGAAGATGAGACCCTCCGGAGGAGAGGAGGAAAAGGACCAGTTAATAGGGTCTATGGGCTATAATATAGGATAAACAAGGTAACTTTAGCGATTTTTTCAAATTTTCCGACGGAATCCGGAATTCCGCGGAATTTCGTACAAATCCGGCGGAATTTTCATAGCGACGGAATTTAACACTGACGGAATCCGTGATTTCCAGCGGAACGGAATTTGCTCTTTCCGATCATCCCTACTCAATATAATTGGCTTTGGTGACAATACTCACTGTGGCTCCACAGCGCACCACGGACCATTAGGGAAGGTAAACCAGCAGCTAGACAGGAATGAACAAATCAGGTGAGAGTCTAATTTTTAATAACAGGTATTCAAAAATTACAGAGAGACAACGCATTTTGGGAGGACGAGTGCCAATCACAGAATGATTACAATAGTATTTGCATATGTTACAGTAAGATCTATATCCTGTGGATAAATGTGCACATACTTCTCACTTTGTTACCATAATTCTGTAACACTGAAGAAGCGAGGACGTCCTTATGAAATGTGTTGATTCTTACGCACCTTAGCGCGATTCTTAGCATAACATTGCTGCTAAGGGGCGCCTGGGTTCGATGCCCACCACTGACCGCCGTGCCTGAAAGCACCTGCGGCGGGCACGCACGCATGTGTGGTGACTGTGCGGTGGTGTCGGCGGTCCCGGGAGGATGAGAGGGGAGGGAGGCGGGGTTTAAACACAGACCTAGAGCCCATTTTTAGAGAGCATTCGAAGGGAGAGGTGATGCTCGTGAGAAGCCCTGAATGCAGGAGTGAAAGGAAGTGACTAAGCTAAATGACAAGAGGGTCTCCTGGGAGGAGCGAAGGTTCCAGGTAGGATGGTATCTGGAGATTAATGAGGAAATGTATGCAGGTGACAACTTATGCAGAGCTTTGTACTGTATGATGAGCAGTTTTAACTGGATCCTTTGGGTGATTGGCAGCCAATGGAGGGATTGGCTGAGAGGGGCTGCATCAGAGGAGCAGGAGGAGAGGTGGATGATTCGGGCAGCAGAGTTCAGTAGGAACTGGAGAGTTTTTGTAGACCACAGTGTAGGGTAGGAGTGTCAAACACAATCATGTAAGGGGCCAAAATCTAAGGCCTCTTGTACATTACATGCGATTCTGAACTTTTATACAATCCGATTAAAAACATAGCAGCATGCAGTACTTTTTTTTTTTTTAATCGGAATCAAAAATCAGACAGTATCAAAAAATCAGAATCGAATGTAATGTGCAAGAGGCCTAAGACCTAGTTTAAGTCGCAGGTCAAACATTTTTTTATTGAGATTTAACATTATTGGACAGTCTCAAACTAAGTAGCATAACTACAGCAAACATGGAAGCGAACATGGACATCCTTCTGCAGAGTAGCTGCAGAGTAGAGTTACCTGCCTCAGGGCTGCTTCAGCAGAAAAAAAATCATCAAGATTAGAGGGGCTTTGAGCACCTCTAATGGGCATGCCTTTGAGACACTGACCAATACTGCAAAGTACTTTCACAGCACCCTGAGCGAAACCTGATTTTTGTGCCCCCCCCACCTTTCATCATCTACCCGTGTGCATATACACACACACACACGCACACACACACACACAGGCCCATATGCAATTCACCTTTTCTCCTGAGATATCTCCTAGGACAGTGGTTCCCAACCTTTTTGACGTTGTGACACAAATGCTCAGATGTCTGTGACACGTCACATATGTTTAACAGAAACAAATACTATTAATAACTACGAATGGATGTAAAGAGTGCATTATCCTGAATACACTTAAAAATAAAGGCTAGAACCTTTCAGGAATATTAATAAAAATAATCAGTGGGACAGTTAGCGCCCCCACCCTATTTAGAATGAAAGCACAGCACCGACAATTTGCACCACGCGTTATAGCCACAGTGCGCCCCCCCCCCCCCAAAAGCCCTCAGTATAGGTAGGTAGCCAGGTATAGGTGCCCCCCTCAATATAGGTTGCCAAGCAGAGGTGCCCCCAGTATAGGAAGTCAGTTGAAGGTCTCCATCCCCCCCATAGGTAGCCAGGTGTAGGTGCCTCCAGTATAGGTAGCCAGGTGTTGGTGCCCTCAGTAAAGGTATCCAGCAATAGGTGCCCCCAGTATAGGAAATCAAATGTAGATGCCCTCAGTATAGGCAACCAGTTATAGGCACCCCCTTGGAAGCCGGCGCTCTGAGCAACCGCTCCGGTCACTCAGGTCAAAGGCCGACTATGCTTGAGGTGATGTTACCCAAGAGGGATGGTTCTTGGATTCTGAATGGCCGCTCTGCACAATAGCGACACTTCCACACCTGATTTTCCCTACATTTGCTCCAATTCTGCTAGCGCTGTTTTTTTGTTTTTTTTTACACATCTACCCTATTCTCCTTTTCACCTCTACTGCACATGGAGCTTATGTGATGGTAGGGTAGCACAGAAGGGAATAAGCTCCTTTAAAAGGCAAAGAATGATGAAGATGGTTTCGTGTGACTTAGAAGAGACGGTGGAATTTGTCAGGTCAACGAACGATTGAAGTTAAAATATACAAAGAAGTATAATTACTTTCCATCTGCACTTTCACCGTATAGCGTATCCTCCTGCGGTCGCTGGTGAGCACGGATCGTGTTGCAGCACACCCTGGGGCTCTATTATAACGAGATTAGTGTCTCAGCGCAATTAATCTCATCCACCTTGAGCCTTTAATCGCTGGCTGAAGAGCTGTATTGTTATCGTGTGCGGCCGCGCACAGCCCGGGAATCTGGCATTCCGGGAGGCATCTGATGATGCACGGGTGCCCATGGCTGGTGGTGGTGGAGGAATGTGATGGGGGGGGCGGCCGTCTGACAACCCCGGGACATCTGTCAGCGGCCAGACTTCCCCATCACATGCAGACATGGAGACAATCGGTGTTAAGTGATAAGTTTTGTCTGCACATAAACATACAGTATGTGTGTAACTCACTCTTTAGTAAAAACACAAACAGAAACGCCCGTCCAGCAACTAAGCGGAATTCCACCCGACTGTAGTAAAGAAAGTAAATGAAATTGCTTTATGTAGTTGGGAACGTCCAATATTTTTGTAAGGAGCACAGAATATGGAATCGCACACCACTGTCGCGGTGCTGAACCAATATTGTAATCCAAATCAAATTTCCAGCAGGTCCGCACACTCTTAACCCATTCGCGTTCCGTCGTTTTCACGTGAGAAATGTTCACCTCCCATTCATTAGCCTATAACTTTATCACTACTTATCACAATGAACTGATCTATATCTTGTTTTTTCCGCCACCAATTAGGCTTTCTTTGGGGGGTACATTTTGCTAAGAGCCACTTTACTGTAAATGCATTTTAACAGGAAGAATAAGAAAAAAATGGAAAAATTCATTATTTCTCAGTTTTCAGCCATTATAGTTTTAAAATAATACATGCCTCCATAATTAAAACTCACGTATTGTATTTGCCCATATGTCCCGGTTATTACACCGTTAAAATTATGTCCCTATCACAATGTATGGCGACCATATTTTATTTGGAAATAAAGGTGCATTTTTTCCATTTTGCATAAATCACTATTTACAAGTTTAAAATAAAAAAATATAGAAATATTTCATCTTTACATTGATATTTAAAAAGTTTAGACCCTTAGGTAAATATTTACATGTTTTTTTTTTTTTTATTGTAATGTTTTTTTTTCTTTTATAGTAAACATTTTATTTGGGTAGTTTTGGGAGGGTGGGAGGTAAACAATAGATTTATAATGTAAATGTGTGTTAATTTTTATTTTTTTTTACTTTCAATTGTAGTATTACTTTTTGGCCACAAGATGGCGGCCATGAGTTTGTTTACATAACGTCACTCTAAGCGTAACACACGCTTAGAGCGACGCATGGGGGAGGTGACAGCCAGAAAAAGCACAGCTTCCGAGAGAAGCTGTCGCTTTTTCAGCGGGGGAGAGGAATCAGTGATCGGGCACCATAGCCCGATACATTGATTTCGTGGCTACTGAATCCACGGCCGGGAGTGCGCGTGCACGCGCGCGATCGGCCGCGGGAGCACGCGGTAGCGCGCATGGTTCCTGGACGTAGATTCTACGTCCGGGAACCAAAATAGGTTAAATACCAAATCCAGTTTTATTCAGATACGTGACACAACCATTCCAAAAACCAACGAATCGTTTCGGGGCCCCGAGGGGTCCCCTTTGTCAAGGCAACAGTACAGAATGGCAACAATGTGCTACATTACAAGGGTGATATATAACAGACTCTTTTCACAAAGCCACACCTCCAATTTTCAAATTTGCCGCCTTAATTAACATCATTAGCATAATTAACATTTGTCAACATTTCAATTGTTAGCATGTTATGACAGGCACATACCACATTCATATTGTCACCAGCACCTTGCAACAAGTAAGTGACAATAAGGTCTATGCTTCTATTATACATCCACTAGGCCAATATGTTTGTATACCTTTCTGTGATGCACGCTGACTTGCAAGAACTGCAGCAAGTGAAAAGAGTCTGTTATATATCACCTTTGTAATGTAGCACATTGTTGCCATTCTGTACTGTTGCCTTGACAAAGGGGACCCCTCGGGGCCCCGAAACGATTTGTTGGTTTTTGGAATGGTTGTGTCACGTATCTGAATAAAACTGGATTTGGTATTTAAGAGTGTGTGGACCTGCTGGAAATTTGATCAATATTTTTGTAAGGCCACGTTTCCACTGTAGTGTGAAATTTTCAAGTCCAAAAAAATCGTACGCGGAAAATTAGCATTCGTACTCTTTTTATGCAAATAAATTCGTACTCTTTTTATGCAAATTTTCTTCTGCGAAAATTCACAGTAGAGTATTTGCAGTAGTCAAATTTAACCTCTTGAGGACCGCGGTCTTAAAGGGACTCTGAGCACCTCTCATGGGCATGCCTTTAAGACTCCGACCAGTACTGCAAAGTACTTAAAGATGCATACCTTTCTGTAGCTTGTGCTCCCCTCTTTCATTTGATGCCTGAATCGCCGTTCTACACCAAATAGTTTTCGTTCGATTTCAATTTAGAAATCGCAGCTGCCATCTTGGCTATGTTATAACTTCCGGGTCACCACTGTCTTCTCTGTTAGAGAAGTGCATCACTGAATGAAGCAGGAAGAGGAAGTCTTCCAGAGGGGTCATAGAACGACTTTGTTGGAAGTGGTCTGGCTTAAAGGCATGCCCATGAGAGGTGCTCAGAGTCCCTTTAAACCACCCCAGTGACCAGGCCATTTATTACAGAATAGGCCACTGCAGCTTTAAGGGCTCGCTGCAGGGCCATAGAACTCAGCACACAAGTGATCCCCCCCCCCTTTTATGCCCACTAACAGAGCTTTCTGTTGGTGGTCTGTGATTGCTCCCAAAGTGTTTATTTTTCAAAAAAAATATTTATTTGTTTATTCTTTAACAAATTTTGCTGTTTTTTTTTCCCCCGCCCGCCAGCCAATCAGCGCGATCGGCTGTCATAGGCCTCATCATCGCCGCTGGGAGGCTGATGACGGAGCGGAGCAGGGATGCCCGCGTATCGACGCGCGCGATCCCCTGCAATGCTGCCCCAGCACTTCACGCCAATTGGCGTGGAGTGGTCCTGGGGCTGCTCACGCCGATTGGCGTTGAGCAGTCGTTAAGCAGTTAACATAATCTGCCTAGTAACAGCTTAGTCATGAGTTCTGACAATTTTCTGTAACAATGCATTTAATGAGAATCCTCACACAAATAATGCAAAAATTTGCGCTGCTATCCGATGCCATTGCAAAGCATTATACGCAAACCGTGGCAGGTACCTGAAAAGTTGAAGCAGGACCTCAGATTTTTTTTGCTCATACGAATGCTTACGAAAGTTTGCATTATATGGAAAACGGTCCCATTCACTACCATTTGTTGCTAAACTAATGCAAATTTTCTATGTGAAAAATCGAATACAAAACACACTAGTAGAAACCTGGCCTAACACTTCTCTCCCTTTGGATTTAAAGCACTTGAGAGATGTAGCCACTACAGGCAAACTCAGTAGGCCACCCTGCAGTATTAAGGTGTCTTATCCTTTAAAGTGAACCAAGAAGCATTTTTAGCCCCCACGGCATCTCAATAGCACATTAAATATGCATGCTAACTGATCTGGTACCAGATATTAGAAGATATCACCCCAGCAATGAGTAAATGGCAAGATAGAGAACAGTGTTCCTATGATGATAAGACATGGGTCTCCATTTTTAGCAGCATGGCCAAGTCTTCTATTAATGTCATTCTTAAAGCTAATGTAACCCCGGTTTAAAAAAAAAAAAGTCAGATACTCACCTAAGGAGAGGGAAGGCTCGGTCCTATTGAGCCATCTCTCTCCTCTCCTGGTGGCCTGGGTGGTGCGCTGGCTCCTCTGTTCTCATCCCACGCCGAGGGGACTTCGGAAGTCTTCGGGAGCAGAGTCCTCCCGAAGACAGGCGGCGCACACGCGAGTGCGTCATAGAGGGCGCGCGTGCGCAGTGTTATCGCGGCCCGTCTTCAGGAGCACTCAAGCTCCTGAAGCATTTCCGAAGCCTCCCTTCGGTCGGGAGACAGCGGTATTTGCTCGAAATGGTCAAATACCGCTACGGGGAAGCCAGGACAGCAGCGGGCACCGGGAGAGGAGAGGGAGTGCTCTTTGGGACCCAGAGCCTCCCTCTCCTTAGGTGAGTATCTGACTTTTTTTTTTAAACCGGTTCCCATTAGCTTTAAGGAGCGTTAATATAAGATATTGTACGACTGGAATCGCACTCCATCTAAATTATTCCAATGGGGCCTGACCTCTTCAGATCCGTGCTACAGAGGGTGCGGCCAAAGTGCCGATCAATTACATTGCTGGTGGGAATGTCTTATAGTTTTTTTCTTATTGGCTCATGTGCTTGCTTCCAACTTAATTCTGAAGTCCTGGGGAGTGAGGTCCTGGCTGACCCATGGGTAGCCTTGTTCCATAAACATATACCTAGATTATCCAAAAATACAAATGCATTTATAGCCCATGTTTGTAACGTGGCCTTATCTCAACTAGCCAAATCCTGGAAGAACCTTCTACCCCCAAAAAATATACTAATCCAAAAAATAAAGGAAATATACTCGCTAGAGTACATCACCTCCTCTTTAACCAACAAACCCGATCACTTCTTAGGGACCTGGAACATGTGGTCAGACTGGATCTCCTCCCAATGACACCACCTGGGAACCCTACTCTTGGCCTACTCTAGGCTGATCACGCTTGGCCTACAAGTACCTAGTTACATATTTCATGCATTTGTCCTGATTCCCACTGAACTACGACCATGTAATGTCCGCTGCAGCGGAATGCTGAGTCCCGAGCTGCGGCTCCTGCTTCCGGTTCTCGGCAAGTTGCTGACGTCACTGGAGCGCAGTTTGGCTCTCAGACGCTATTGGATAAGCGGAGGACGCGTTCCCAGTACGCGCTCCGCAAATGTAAACAGTAGTGCACGTATGCCTGTGTGTCACCTGATCAGCTAACACGCTGAACAGCGATTGGTTTTGTTTCAATTGTGCTTTGTGTTGATTGGTTAGTACTTGTATTTAAACTCAGACAGCTCCCCCAGTCATCGCTCGTGATAGCATTAGCTGTGGCTTGTTGCTGTGTATGCACTCTCTTCCTGATTGATTCCTGTTGCCGATTACTGCTTGTATCCTGACCACATTAACCTCTGATTGATTCCTGATGCAGACTATTGCTTTGTATCCTGACCACGCTTACCTCTGATTCCTGTTGCCGACTACTGCCTGATACTGCCTGGACTATGCTTGCTGGCTGCCTGGATTGACCTCTGCTTGGACACGGACTTGCATGAACGCTGCCTGGACCGATCTCGGCTTACCTTGACTTACGCTATCCCTGGAAAGTAACATCTGGACTGCCCTGCCATTCTGGATTACCTGTCTTTGCAGTCATCTGATTCATTCTTCTGGATTGCCTCATCCCCTAGGCCTCAGGTGACTATATATACTTGTGTATACTGTGCCCATTGCATTGCTAAGTTATCGGGCTCTGTTGCTGTTGGTACATAGCAAGGAAATGAGCAGCGCTACTTAAAAACAGACTAGTGCCTACCTGCAAAAGAGTGCAAGCCACACTTGTGGGGTCGAATACACACCGAGCATACACGTGACCTGTCTACCACTAGAGGAGGATGTTGGTTTCCATTAACAGCTTGCATGCAACCTATTAAGTACTCGTCCCTCCCACTGCGAAGAAGTCAATCCTCCATGGGAGGGGCCTAACACTAACTAAATCCTAACCTATGTATATGCATAGCCTGGGTGCGGCTAATCAAATAAAATCGAAAATTGAAAATTGCGCAAAAGGTGGATCAGCGCAACACCAGGCCGCCTCCGAATGGCCTCCATCAGAGATGCGCTGAGCCCCCCCCAAGAACTACAAACGCACCTTGAACCCAAACAGAAGCTCTGCATATACACCAAAAGCATGGCTGTTAAGTGGGAGCAGCTGACAAAATGAATTACATTAGTACATAGCAAGGAAATGAGCAGGGCTACTTAAAAACAGACTAGTGCCTACCTGCAAAAGAGTGCAAGCCCCACTTGTGGGGTCGAATACACACCGAGCATACACGTGACCTGTCTACCACTAGAGGAGGATGTTGGTTTCCATTAACAGCTTGCATGCAACCTATTAAGTACTCGTCCCTCCCACTGCGAAGAAGTCAATCCTCCATGGGAGGGGCCTAACACTTACTAAATCCTAACCTATGTATATGCATAGCCTGGGTGCGGCTAATCAAATAAAATCGAAAATTGAAAATTGCGCAAAAGGTGGATCAGCGCAACACCAGGCCGCCTCCGATTGCCCTCCATCAGAGATGCGCTGAGCCCCCCCCAGGAACTACAAACGCACCTTGAACCCAAACAGAAGCTCTGCATATACACCAAAAGCATGGCTGTTAAGTGGGAGCAGCTGACAAAAAACGAATTACATTAGTACATAGCAAGGAAATGAGCAGCGCTACTTAAAAACAGACTAGTGCCTACCTGCAAAAGAGTGCAAGCCCCACTTGTGGGGTCGAATACACACCGAACATACACGTGACCTGTCTACCACTAGAGGAGGATGTTGGTTTCCATTAACAGCTTGCATGCAACCTATTAAGTACTCGTCCCTCCCACTGCGAAGAAGTCAATCCTCCATGGGAGGGGCCTAACACTAACTAAATCCTAACCTATGTATATGCATAGCCTGGGTGCGGCTAATCAAATAAAATCGAAAATTGAAAATTGCGCAAAAAGGTGGATCAGCGCAACACCAGGCCGCCTCCGAATGGCCTCCATCAGAGATGCGCTGAGCCCCCCCCCAGGAACTACAAACGCACCTTGAACCCAAACAGAAGCTCTGCATATACACCAAAAGCATGGCTGTTAAGTGGGAGCAGCTGACAAAAAACGAATTACATTAGTACATAGCAAGGAAATGAGCAGCGCATGGAGGATTGACTTCTTCGCAGTGGGAGGGACGAGTACTTAATAGGTTGCATGCAAGCTGTTAATGGAAACCAACATCCTCCTCTAGTGGTAGACAGGTCACGTGTATGCTCTGTGAGTATTCGACCCCACAAGTGGGGCTTGCACTCTTTTGTAGGTAGGCACTAGTCTATTTTTAAGTAGCGCTGCTCATTTCCTTGCTATGTACTAATGTAATTCGTTTTTTGTCAGCTGCTCCCACTTAACAGCCATGCTTTTGGTGTATATGCAGAGCTCCTGTTTGGGTTCAAGGTGCGTTTGTAGTTCCTGGGGGGGCTCAGCGCATCTCTGTTGGTGGATTACTATCTATCAGCCTGTATGCTACATCTACCTGCAGGGTGTATTGTAGTATTGTGCTAGGTAGGAGTTTTTGCAGGTGTTACGGGCTGGGCTATAGGTCAGTCATATGGGCATACAGCCTGACCTATAGTCATTGACCAGGCAAGCCTGACAGGCCATTAGTATGACCTCTAGGCACCCCAAACCTACGACCCCCCCCCCCCCCCGCGCCCAGGAGGATGTTGGGCAAAGAATGGGCGTGGCCACAGAATGCAGTGGGCGTGTCCATAACACAGTGGGTGTGGTCAATTAAAATTTCCTAGTAAGAGTGCAGCCCAAAGCCGTTTTCTCCCCAGGTATGAGTAAAGTGACCCTAAAAAAGCAAGTAGGAAAAGTCCCCCCCCCCCCCCAAAAAAAAACCCCCACACATTAGCCAGTGTTCTCTCCCACAAAATAGTGGTAGGTATTAGATTGTGAGCTCCCCTGAGAAAAGTCAGGAACATGGCTGTTCTCTGCAAAGTGCTGCAGAAGATGCCAGTGCTATATAAATACAAATATGGTAGGACATTAGACTATGGCAGAATTAGATTGTAAGCTCCTCAGAGGATAGTCAGTGACATGACTACATACTCTGTGAAGTACTGCTGAAGATGGCAGTACAATACAGTATAGTAGTATGGCAGCATGGTGGCGTAGTGGTTAGCGCTCTCGCCTTGCAGCGCTGGGTTCCAGGTTCAAATCCCATCCAGGTCAACATCTGCAAGGAGTTTGTATGTTCTCCCTGTGTCTGTGTGGGTTTCCTTAGGACACTCTGGTTTCCTCCCACATCCCAACAACATACAATACAGATAAGTTAATTGGCTTCCCCTAAAAATTGGCCCTAGACTACGATACTTACATGCACATGACTATGGTAGGGATTAGATTGTGAGCCCCACTGTGACAAGACAATACATACTCTGTACAGCACTGCGTAATATGTTGGCGCTATATAAATAATTAGTATAAGTACAGTCAGTGGTGGCTCCAGGGTTTTTTGGGGGGGGTGCTATGCAGGTGCTGGACCAATTTTTGTGGCTATAACCGCACTGTGGCAAAAATGGGCGTGGCCATGCCCGGATGAGGGTAAAGCTAACTAATTTAAAGTGAACCTGAGGTGAGAGTGATATGGAGGCTGCCATATTTATTTCCTTTTAAAGGGACACTTAAGCCAAATAAAAAATAGTTTTACTCACCTGGGGCCTCTACCAGCCCCCTGAAGCTGTCCGGTGCCCACGTAGACTCGCTCCGATGCTCCTGGCCCTGCTTCCGGTTCTGGCGACAGGAGCCGACAGGCCGGGAACGCGAGTGATTCTTCGCGTTCCTGGCCGTAATAGCGCCCTCTATGCTGATATAGCATATATCATATAACAGCATAGAAGGCGCTATTACGTCCAGGAATGCGAAGAATCACTCGCGTTCCCGGCCTGTCTGCTCCTGTCGCCGAAACCTTAAGTGGCTGCTGGCAGGGCCAGGAGCATCAGAGCGAGTCTACATGGGCACCGGACAGCTTAATGGGGCTGGTAGAAGCTCCAGGTGAGTAAAACTCATTTTTTTTATTTGGCTTAAGTGACCCTTTAAACAATACTAGTTGCCTGGCAGCCCTGCTGATCTATTTGGCTGCCGTAGTGAACTGAATTACGCCAGAAATAAGCATGGAGCTAATCTGGTCAGTTCGGACAATATTGTCAGAAACCCCTGACCTGCTGCATGCTTGTTCAGGGTCTGTGGTTGAAAGAATTAGAGGCAGAGGATCAGCACGGCAGCCAGGCAACTGGTATTGCTTAAAATATTACTCTCACCTCGGGTTCCCTTTAAAAGTGCAACGCAAAGACAGTGGGCCCAAGTGTTGGTGACCCTTTCCCCAGAAAATTCACATAATTGTGCAGGTTTTCTCAAGAAAATACACGTAATGTGAGCAGATTTGCCCAGAAAATATATTCAATCATGTCAGCAGATTTGATCAGAAATACGAGCAATAACGTCAGCAGATTTGATCAGAAATACGAGCAATAACGTCAGCAGATTTGATCAGAAATACGAGCAATAACGTCAGCAGATTTGATCAGAAATACGAGCAATAACGTCAGCAGATTTGATCAGAAATACGAGCAATAACGTCAGCAGATTTGATCAGAAATACGAGCAATAATGTCAGCAGATTTGATCAGAAATACGAGCAATAATGTCAGCAGATTTGATCAGAAATACGAGCAATAACGACAGCAGATTTGATCAGAAATACGTGCAATAATGTCAGCAGATTTGATCAGAAATACGAGCAATAACGACAGCAGATTTGATCAGAAATACGTGCAATAACGTCAGCAGATTTGATCAGAAATACGTGCAATAACGTCAGCAGATTTGATCAGAAATACGAGCAATAACGTCAGCAGATTTGATCAGAAATACGAGCAATAATGTCAGCAGATTTGATCAGAAATACGAGCAATAATGTCAGCAGATTTGATCAGAAATACGAGCAATAATGTCAGCAGATTTGATCAGAAATACGTGCAATAACGTCAGCAGATTTGATCATAAATACGAGCAATAATGTCAGCAGATTTGATCAGAAATACGAGCAATAACGTCAGCAGATTTGATGAGAAATACGAGCAATAACGACAGCAGATTTGATCAGAAATACGAGCAATAATGTCAGCAGATTTGATCAGAAATACGAGCAATAATGTCAGCAGATTTGATCAGAAATACGAGCAATAACGTCAGCAGATTTGATGAGAAATACGAGCAATAACGTCAGCAGATTTGATCAGAAATACGAGCAATAATGTCAGCAGATTTGATCATAAATACGAGCAATAACGTCAGCAGATTTGATCAGAAATACGAGCAATAACGTCAGCAGATTTGATCAGAAATACGAGCAATAATGTCAGCAGATTTGATCAGAAATACGAGCAATAATGTCAGCAGATTTGATGAGAAATACGAGCAATAACGACAGCAGATTTGATCAGAAATACGAGCAATAACGACAGCAGATTTGATGAGAAATACGAGCAATAATGTCAGCAGATTTGATCAGAAATACGAGCAATAACGTCAGCAGATTTGATTAGAAATACGAGCAATAATGTCAGCAGATTTGATCAGAAATACGAGCAATAACGTCAGCAGATTTGATCAGAAATACGAGCAATAATGTCAGCAGATTTGATGAGAAATACGAGCAATAACGACAGCAGATTTGATGAGAAATACGAGCAATAATGTCAGCAGATTTGATGAGAAATACGAGCAATAACGACAGCAGATTTGATCAGAAATACGAGCAATAACGACAGCAGATTTGATGAGAAATACGAGCAATAACGTCAGCAGATTTGATGAGAAATACGAGCAATAACGACAGCAGATTTGATCAGAAATACGAGCAATAACGACAGCAGATTTGATGAGAAATACGAGCAATAACGACAGCAGATTTGATGAGAAATACGAGCAATAACGTCAGCAGATTTGATCAGAAATACGAGCAATAACGTCAGCAGATTTGATCAGAAATACGAGCAATAACGACAGCAGATTTGATGAGAAATACGAGCAATAACGACAGCAGATTTGATGAGAAATACGAGCAATAACAACAGCAGATTTGATGAGAAATACGAGCAATAACGACAGCAGATTTGATGAGAAATACGAGCAATAACGACAGCAGATTTGATGAGAAATACGAGCAATAACGACAGCAGATTTGATCAGAAATACGAGCAATAATGACAGCAGATTTGATGAGAAATACGAGCAATAACGACAGCAGATTTGATGAGAAATACGAGCAATAATGACAGCAGATTTGATCAGAAATACGAGCAATAATGTCAGCAGATTTGATCAGAAATACGAGCAATAATGTCAGCAGATTTGATCAGAAATACGAGCAATAATGTCAGCAGATTTGATGAGAAATACGAGCAATAACGACAGCAGATTTGATGAGAAATACGAGCAATAACAACAGCAGATTTGATGAGAAATACGAGCAATAACAACAGCAGATTTGATGAGAAATACGAGCAATAACGACAGCAGATTTGATGAGAAATACGAGCAATAACGACAGCAGATTTGATGAGAAATACGAGCAATAACGACAGCAGATTTGATGAGAAATACGAGCAATAACGACAGCAGATTTGATGAGAAATACGAGCAATAACGACAGCAGATTTGATGAGAAATACGAGCAATAACGTCAGCAGATTTGATGAGAAATACGAGCAATAATGACAGCAGATTTGATGAGAAATACGAGCAATAACGACAGCAGATTTGATGAGAAATACGAGCAATAACGACAGCAGATTTGATGAGAAATACGAGCAATAACGACAGCAGATTTGATGAGAAATACGAGCAATAATGACAGCAGATTTGATGAGAAATACGAGCAATAACGACAGCAGATTTGATGAGAAATACGAGCAATAACGACAGCAGATTTGATCAGAAATACGAGCAATAATGTCAGCAGATTTGATCAGAAATACGAGCAATAACGACAGCAGATTTGATGAGAAATACGAGCAATAACGACAGCAGATTTGATGAGAAATACGAGCAATAACGACAGCAGATTTGATCAGAAATACGAGCAATAATGTCAGCAGATTTGATCAGAAATACGAGCAATAACGACAGCAGATTTGATGAGAAATACGAGCAATAACGACAGCAGATTTGATGAGAAATACGAGCAATAATGACAGCAGATTTGATGAGAAATACGAGCAATAACGACAGCAGATTTGATCAGAAATACGAGCAATAATGTCAGCAGATTTGATCAGAAATACGAGCAATAACGACAGCAGATTTGATGAGAAATACGAGCAATAACGACAGCAGATTTGATGAGAAATACGAGCAATAACGACAGCAGATTTGATGAGAAATACGAGCAATAATGACAGCAGATTTGATGAGAAATACGAGCAATAACGACAGCAGATTTGATCAGAAATACGAGCAATAATGTCAGCAGATTTGATCAGAAATACGAGCAATAACGACAGCAGATTTGATGAGAAATACGAGCAATAACGACAGCAGATTTGATGAGAAATACGAGCAATAACGACAGCAGATTTGATGAGAAATACGAGCAATAATGACAGCAGATTTGATGAGAAATACGAGCAATAACGACAGCAGATTTGATCAGAAATACGAGCAATAATGTCAGCAGATTTGATCAGAAATACGAGCAATAACGACAGCAGATTTGATGAGAAATACGAGCAATAACGACAGCAGATTTGATGAGAAATACGAGCAATAATGACAGCAGATTTGATCAGAAATACGAGCAATAACGTCAGCAGATTTGATCAGAAATACGTGCAATAACGACAGCAGATTTGATGAGAAATACGAGCAATAATGTCAGCAGATTTGATCAGAAATACGAGCAATAACGACAGCAGATTTGATGAGAAATACGAGCAATAACGACAGCAGATTTGATGAGAAATACGAGCAATAATGTCAGCAGATTTGATCAGAAATACGAGCAATAACGACAGCAGATTTGATGAGAAATACGAGCAATAACGACAGCAGATTTGATGAGAAATACGAGCAATAATGACAGCAGATTTGATG
The DNA here is from genome assembly GCF_040937935.1 of Hyperolius riggenbachi. NCBI lineage: Eukaryota > Metazoa > Chordata > Amphibia > Anura > Hyperoliidae > Hyperolius > Hyperolius riggenbachi. The sequence goes on from NC_090654.1 coordinate 43,806,808, forward strand.
AGAAATACGAGCAATAATGTCAGCAGATTTGATCAGAAATACGAGCAATAATGTCAGCAGATTTGATCAGAAATACGAGCAATAATGACAGCAGATTTGATGAGAAATACGAGCAATAATGACAGCAGATTTGATGAGAAATACGAGCAATAACGTCAGCAGATTTGATCAGAAATACGAGCAATAACGACAGCAGATTTGATGAGAAATACGAGCAATAACGTCAGCAGATTTGATCAGAAATACGAGCAATAACGACAGCAGATTTGATGAGAAATACGAGCAATAACGACAGCAGATTTGATGAGAAATACGAGCAATAATGACAGCAGATTTGATGAGAAATACGAGCAATAACGTCAGCAGATTTGATCAGAAATACGAGCAATAACGACAGCAGATTTGATGAGAAATACGAGCAATAACGACAGCAGATTTGATGAGAAATACGAGCAAAAATGTCAGCAGATTTGATCAGAAATACGAGCAATAACGACAGCAGATTTGATGAGAAATACGAGCAATAACGACAGCAGATTTGATGAGAAATACGAGCAATAATGACAGCAGATTTGATGAGAAATACGAGCAATAATGTCAGCAGATTTGATCAGAAATACGAGCAATAATGACAGCAGATTTGATGAGAAATACGAGCAATAATGTCAGCAGATTTGATCAGAAATACGAGCAATAACGACAGCAGATTTGATGAGAAATACGAGCAATAACGACAGCAGATTTGATGAGAAATACGAGCAATAATGACAGCAGATTTGATCAGAAATACGAGCAATAATGTCAGCAGATTTGATCAGAAATACGAGCAATAATGACAGCAGATTTGATGAGAAATACGAGCAATAACGACAGCAGATTTGATGAGAAATACGAGCAATAATGACAGCAGATTTGATGAGAAATACGAGCAATAACGACAGCAGATTTGATGAGAAATACGAGCAATAACGACAGCAGATTTGATGAGAAATACGAGCAATAACGACAGCAGATTTGATGAGAAATACGAGCAATAACGTCAGCAGATTTGATCAGAAATACGAGCAATAATGACAGCAGATTTGATGAGAAATACAAGCAATAACGTCAGCAAATTCAGAAATACGTGCAATAATGTCAGCAGATTTGTCCAGGAACTTGACTACAACAAATATCTTACCTAGTCCGGTGCGCGAGGGAAACTCTGCATGCCACCGCCTGGTCTGGTGGTGGCCTGCTGTGCTGCCTGGGCAGCTGGGGCCTGCGAGTGACCCTGGGCTGGGGTAGCTGGTGGTGGCCTGCTGTGCTGCCTGGGCGGCTGGGGCCTGCTACCTGTGACCCTGGGCTGGGCGAGGGTGACCTGTCTGCCTAGCTGGCTGGCTGGGCTGGGTAGCTGGGGGCTGGGCTGCAGCAGCTGCTTCACATGGCTCCCGATCGAGTGACTCCCGACCCGACCATCTCATGTGTTGCTGTCCTCCTCCTGCGTGATGTAAAATGGAGCTGAGGAGGAGTCACTTTACCCGGGCTCGGCTAGTCGGCTGGGGGGGGCGGAGCATCGGAAGCCAATGTATTTCATAGCCTGCCCTGCTGTCTCAGACTCAATGTCAAGCCACGCCCCCTCCCTGTACGTGCAAGTGGCTCCACCTGCTCTGGCTGGCTCATTACTGTGCGATGAGAGTCAGTCAGAGCGCACAGAGAACGTGACCAGAGGAAACCATTGTGGATGGTGGCGGCAGGGGGGGAGCGCTTGCAAACAGTAAGAACTGTAACTTCTGGCTGCTGCAGCGGCGCTCCCCCCGCCCCCCCCCCCCCCCCCCAAAAAAATGTTAATGATAAAAAAAAAATGTCATAAGGGGAAAAAAAAATAAAAAAAAGTATTATTATTTGAACCAGTGGCCACCCGCCCCCCCCCGAGGACCCGCCCATGGCACCAGCCAACGGGTGCCTCTTAATAGATACGGCCCTGACTGTCACTGGTGCGGTTCCATCCTATATATGGACCTCTCCTGTTACTTGTACCTATGCTATGATTAAAGTGAACCTCCAGACTAAAAAATCTACTCAGCAGCAGGCTTGGTTTTTTTTTAACTGTTTCATAGCATCAGAACTTTGTTTTTCTTACCCAAGCCTCATTTTTAGCTGCACAGAAGCTAAGCTCCGCCCCATCAAAGAAATCTGCCCGGGCATTTTCCCCCTGATGCTGTGCAAAGCATGATGGAATTTCTGATGTTATTGTTCTTGTTGCCTAGCGCGCGCAGCTGGGAGGGGTGATCAGGACACGGGATAGTTGGAACTGTGTCTCATGCTCCCTGTCACCTCCTTTCAACCACAAAGATGGCTGCCCCCATGAAATCACAAACCTTAGCCTGTTCTTTTAAACAGCATGGGTAAGAGGTTATATTACCTACTTATCTACTTTAATTAAAATAACAAAAGTAACTTAATGAAAGTATGTTTGTTTAGGCTGAAGTTCCTCTTTAAGGATGAAGAACAGCCAAAACATGTCAGCATGGCGATTTGGATTTTAGTTTGTCTTATACCTGATAGAATAAATAATTTTTAGCCCTATCCGATACTGTTCAGACTACATCCTCACTTCCTGGCAATGTGGGCTTGAGCAGCCCGGTTCCTGCATTATTGATAGGATTGAGGTTTTGAGCAGAATACCACACACTTTTGCGGCTACCTTCCAACAGAGTGCGTGTGAAGCGAAGGGTTTAAGGTTAGGTGCCACAAGGGGAGGGGGGGGTATTCATTGTCCGGTGTCCGGGGGAGGGGTTATTAGTTGTGCGGGGAGGAAGGGTTATTAATTGTCCAGAGGGGCACTGGGAGAGGGTTCTGTGAAAGAAAGGGTGCTAACTCAGCCCAAAGCTTTTATTGATCGTGCGCAAAGTTTAGCGGTGCGCACGAAACGTTGCACTAGGTGCGCCTAAAACGTTGCACCGGGTGCACCCGAAACATCGCATGGTGCAACTTAGCGCGCAAAACTCTGCACATCCTAAAGGGCTTTAGGCGTGCTAACTAAGTTAGCACCCTTTTGTGAACCAAGCCCATAGTGAAATATCGTCAAATATTACCGATATTTCACTATATCAATTAACCATTTCAGTCGCACGGACATGAGCCTCACGTCCACAGTAGGGTCGTAAAACTTACGTCTGGGGGGCTTTGCGTGCGATCGTGTGGGCACTGGGCAGAAACCCACGATTGTGATGGTCCCGGCAACAGGGGGGATTGTTGGCAGGGGACAGAAGTCCCCTGAGCCAATCCATGCATGTCTGCCAAGAATGATCACTGTTTTTGTTGAAAAACCATGATCATTCTCAAATGGTGCTGCCACGCTGCCTCCCGCTTGCTCGTTTCCACCACTCCTGCCTCCGATCGTTAGATTAATGAATTATTATTCATCACCCCTCTAAGCCCCCGTGATTGCCGACGCCAATGAGATGCTTGCGTCACTTCCAAAGTGTAACAGCCACGCATTACTTCCTATTTAGCATACCTATTGTACACAAATAGGAAATAACGTGTGAGGACATCTTATGGACAAATAGTAAAATTACACCTACATACATTCGAGATAAAACATTTTTAATATGTATGTCAAGAGGGTATATTATTATTAAATTATTTGCTTAAAATTAGTGAAGGATGTAAAAAATGCACCTTTATTTCCAAATAAAATATTGTCACCATACATTATACTAGGGAAATATTCGAAATGTTTTAATAACCAGGACAAATAAGTATATAAAATTTTTGGGTTTAAATTGAGGTAGCATGTATTATTTTAAAACTATAGAGGCCGAAAACTGAGTATAATATATGAATTTTTTTCAATTTTTTGCTAATTTTTTGCATTAAAATGCAGTTAGAAAAAAATAATACTTAGCATAATGTACCACCCAAAGAAAGCCTAATTGGTGGTGAAAAAAACAAGGTATAGACTATTTTGTTGTGATAAGTAGCGATAAAGTTATTGGGGAAAGAAAGGGAAGAGTGCTGTAATGTAAAAAAATCCCTCTCGTCCATAAGGTGAAAACAACCCGCAGGCTGAAATGCTTAAGTAGTAAAAGATCGTTAAATTTACCAATATTGTTCTACTAATATGCGGCCTTAACTGAATTTTTTTTTTCGGTTTACGCCGCGCCCAAATTAGCGCGTGGCGTTTTGAAATGTACGCCTGTCCCGCACAGGGCCAAACATTAGAAGGAAACAGAATGATTGCTATTGGCTGTCCATTTATCCAGTAGCTGAAGTTGCTTATTTGCAGATCATTTTGCAATCTCATTCTCTGTTGCAGACTTTCCTGTAGTCGCAGAGCCACACCCAGTTATTGTAATGTAGCTTATTCCTAAACTGCGGTTTTTCAAGTCACGTTTGCAAAGAAAACAGAAAGTGATACTTTTTCTGTGTCGGAGGCACACAGGCTGATCAGAGAGAAGGGATACATAAAAAAGGGGTTTAAGAAATACATAAAAGAGGCCTGGGAGCCTCTTGAGCATTTTTGGCATGCCTCCCAACTTTTTGAGAGAAGAAAAAGGGACACGTTAAAGGCCCATACACACGAGACACGGATGTCTCCAGTTGCATGGAGACAAGAGACTGTTGAGAGTATCCGGCAACGACAGTTCTCAGCAGCGACACTTCTACACGCTGCGATAAAGGTGCGCGACACAACGAAAATTGTCTCTCAGATACAGTAGTTGCTTGCTAAACATCCCATACACACGTAGAGACAAAACTGGACTAAATACTGTGCGCGGCTTCCAACTCACGGACACCCGTGTACAGCCGACACAGACATAAATAAATACATATATACTCATGTGCTGTACATGCCGATTCATACAACTGAGTGCGCATAATTAAGCTATATAAGTATGTATATATGCAGAGAGAAATGTGCACATCACCATACAAGTACATTACGCCTGCATAGTGTGCAGTTCCATTCATCTGTCAGTGATTACAGCAAGTAGGAAACCTTGGGCAGAGCAGCGCACAGGAAGTGGCGTTGAACTGTCGCAAGCGACACAAGTGTACGCAAGAGACCAGCGTATACACGTTCATACTAGACTAGCGACAATTCCTGTGTCAAAGGTAGCTGGCGATTGACCAGTTCAATCGCCTGGCGACATCCTGGACTAGTGATGGTTCATAAGACGAGCGCCTTGTACACACGTACGAACTGTCGCTGCAACGCGCGCGCCCTGTGTTGCTTAAGACAATTGTGCCTCGTGTGTATGGGTCTTAAGACAGGCCCCACCACACCTCTAACCACACCCACACTACACCCCTCCCATGAATATCACAAATAATTCTGAATCAAAAGATGTAGTTTTACCATTCAGACCATAATGGTCCTTTTTACCATCATTAGTTTTTTTTTTTATTAACATCTGAAAATAAGAACATGGAAAATATTGTAAATGTTGTAATAACTGGGACAAATGGACAAATAAAATGGGTGGGTTTTATCCAAAGTAGAACATTTTATTTTAAAACTATAATGGCCGAAAACTGAAAAATAATGCATTTTTTTCTTACTTTTCTTGTTAAAATGCATTTGGAATAAAATAATTCTTAGCAAAATGTATCACTCTAAGAAAACCTAATTGGTGGCAAAAAAAACAAGATATAGATCATTTTGATATGATAAGTAGCTATAAAGTTATTGGCGAATGAATGGTAGGTAGTTAGGGCCTGTTTCCATTCGATTCGATTGGCACTGATTTCCTAAATTTAAATTCAGATCTGAAAAAAAACTCATCTGCAGCATTTTCCACAGATCGCAAAAAAACCCTACTTACTAAGTGTCCAATGGTATATGTAAAACTACCTACAACAGGGACTTATAGAGTAACTGTAATAAAAGTAACATAATGCATACAATTGCTTATTTTTTACAATAATAATTTATAGATGATTTAGTCAGTGTTTTCTCATTGTAAAATCTTTCCTCTCCTTGATTTACATTCTAACATTGACCACTGGTGGTGACCTCTTTAGTTCTGCCTGGTGATCTGTATGGAATATCATAAACAAGATAAAAATAGTGTGGTTCCACCCCTATATCTATACTATACAAACAAAAGCACACAGTCGGGTTTTTTCTTGGGATGAAGTTCAATCCTGGGTTAAAGTTCCTCTTTAACTTATGCATATGTCTTTGGATTTGCGAACCCAATATTCAAGTACAACATCTGCAGCTGACCTATTTGCAGGCCTCCGAGTTACTCCTACTCAATTCTACTGTGTTCCTAAACAATAGTTATTCTCGCTCTATATACACATATATATAGCGTTTTTCCATGTAAATGACTAATAATGTTCTTGAGCCGGTTGTGACTTCTTTGTCGTGTTTTACAGCTACCAGCGAGTGACTCAGATCTGCTTTCCCTCCGGGTGACACCAGGCTGTATCACTGCTGTCACCTCCACTCCAAACATTTATAAAAGGGGGAAACTGGAAAGTTCAGCCTATTTATGAAACCTTCTGGGCCATCAGTTACGCTACCTCAACAAACTTGCCGCCACTGAAAGCGTTTATAGAAGGTCTGGGTTTGCTCTTCCTCCTGTGCTATGTAAGGATCCGCTAACAGTAGCTGTACTGATAAAACTAGAATTGTATGAGAATAATCAAAACATCTGCAATAGTAAATGTGCAGAAGTCTTCAGCCACAGAATTTTTCAGTTTTTGCCAGGGGGCCCATCTAGCAAAAAATTGGCTCGACCATGCCCCGCCCTTTCCTCAGCAACACCCTGCAGACCCTTCTCCCCCCCCCCCTCCCCCTTCCGTCACAGTATGAAGTAGCCAGCAGTGGTGCTCAAATACCCCTTTTTAAAATTCGAGTTTGGTCGAATTCGAATAGTAAATTATTCGAGGTCAGTCGAATATTCGAGTCGAATAATTTTTACTATTCGATTCGACCTCGGACTTCGAGCTCACTATTCGAGTCGGTATTCGAGCTCATTATTCGAGCTGACTATTCGAATTGGCCTTAAATAGCTTCCAACACTTGTTTTGAGGGTGAATGATGCAAGAAACATCTTTTTTTCCAAGTAACAACAGCAAGTGTTTATGTGGGGATGTTCCTTTAAAAAAAAAAAAGGTGGAAAGAGAAGTTGTGTCCAGAATTTTGTTCAGTACTGTATATACTTCTTCTTCTTCTTCTTCTTCTTTATCTTCTATATCTTCTTCTTCTATATCTTCTTCTATATCTTCTTCTTCTATATCTTCTTCTTCTTCTTCTATATTGTCTTCTTCTTCTTCTTCTTCTTCTTAATCATCATCTTCTTCATCATCATCTTCTTCTTCTTCATCTTCTTCTTCTTCATCTTCTTCTTCTTCATCTTCTTCTTCTTCATCTTCTTCTTCATCTTCTTCTTCTTCTTCTTCATCTTCTTCTTCATCTTCTTCATCTTCTTCATCTTCTTCTTCTTGATCTTCTTCATCTTCTTCTTCATCTTCTTCTTCTTCATCTTCATCTTCTTCTTCATCATCTTCTTCATCTTCTTCATCTTCTTCTTCATCTTCTTCATCTTCTTCATCTTCTCCATCTTCTTCATCTTCTTCTTCTTGATCTTCTTCATCTTCTTCTTCTTCTTCTTCATCTTCTTCTTCTTCATCTTCTTCTTCTTCTCCTTCTTCTTCATCTTCTTCTTCTTCTTCTCCTTCTTCTTCTTCTCCTTCTTTTTCTATATCGTCTTCTTCTTCTTCACTTATTTCTCTTTTCAATTTTTTTTTTAAAGTAATGCAGCTATTTTTGAGCGTAACAAATAGCTGGTGGCGCACGCATGTTGGAAGCGCCATTGTATGTGCTCCCTGGCAGTGGAAACACACAGACAGCAGGAGGTAAATTCAGCAGCAGGAGGAGGAGGATGAGTGTGTGGCAGCAGGCAGTAAATGAGGCAGGCAGCGTGACATAATAGCCCTGGTACCTAGCGGTGATACCAGGGCTGTAAATAAACACAGCAGGCAGGAGGTCCCAGACAGCGGTCGTGCAGCCCACATCGTGTCCAATACACAACTGGGACAACACAGTTTTCAACCCGGGCACCTCTGAAAAATTAAACCTTTTTTTTTTTTTAATGGTTTTTTGGTTTTGTTTGTAAAACAAATTACACAGATATATAGCTATTTTTTGACGTAATAGCTGGTGGCAGAGTGGCAGCAGAATGTAATTCTGTGTACCCTGGCAGTGGGAAACACAGACCGACAGCAGCAGCAGCAGGAGGAATGGAGGAGTAATGTGAGCAGCTATTGTTTGACGTAATAGCTGGTGGCAGAGTGGCAGCAGAATGTAATTCTGTGTACCCTGGCAGTGGGAAACACAGACAGACAGCAGCAGCAGCAGGAGGAATGGAGGAGTAGTGTGAGTGTGGCAGCAGGCAGGCAGCGTGACATAATAGCCCTGGTACCTAGCGGGTGATACCAGGGCTGTAAATAAACACAACAGGAGGTCCCAGACAGCGGTCGTGCAGCCCACATCGTGTCCAATACACAACTGGGACAACACAGTTTTCAACCCCTGGCACCTCTGAAAAATTAAACCTTTTTTTTTTTTTTTATGGTTTTTTGGTTTTGTTTGTAAAACAAATTACACAGATATATAGCTATTTTTTGACGTAATAGCTGGTGGCAGAGTGGCAGCAGAATGTAAATCTGTGTACCCTGGCAGTGGGAAACACAGACAGACAGCAGAAGGGCAGTACACAGCAGCCCTCTGTAGTTGTAAAATGTGTGGCTGCAGGCGACGTAATAGTCAAAGTGAACCAGGCTGGCTTAGTGAGCAGGAGCCAGGAGGTGGTAAAGGGTGGTAAGGCACATTAACGATGGTTCTAAGTTCCGGCAGCCAGTTCATGTCCCCCTCTCGCCGACAACAGGGGCCAGGAACTCGCCTTCCACCCACGCCTGGTTCATCTTGAGAAACGTCAGTCTGTCCACAGACTTGTGAGACAGACGTGAGCGTTTCTCGGTGACCACGCCACCAGCTGCACTGAAGCAGCGCTCGGACAGCACGCTGGAAGGGGGGCAGGACAGCACTTCCAGGGCGTACTGCGCCAGCTCGCTCCAGATCTCCAGGCGCTTGACCCAATACTCCATGGGATCAACAGGGGCATCGCTGTCAAGCCCGCTGTAGGACCCCATGTAGTCACCATGCGGGTCAGGCGCTGGCTGTGACCGGAGGAGGATGCTGCTGCATGCACCTCCTCTCTAGTCACTGCTGCCGGAGCCTCTACAGTCCTGTAGAGCTCGTGGCTGAGAGACAGCAGGTCTGTGGGGCGCTTGCTGCTGGATGCAGGCACCTGCTGCTGCCTCTGTGCTGGCTGGACAGTGGGGGTGGAAGGCTGGGGGAAGGCTTCCTCCAAGCGCTCAACAAGGGCCTGCTGCAAGCTCCTTATTTGTTGCGCTGGGTCTCCTCCTGCAGGCGGCAGGAACTGGCTCAACTTCCCCTTGAGGCGCGGGTCCAACATCATGCTGATTCAGATGTCCTCCCTCTGCTTCATCTGGATCACCCTGGGGTCCCTGCGCAGGCACGTCAGCATGTGCGCTGCCATTGGGAAGAGGCGGGCCACGTCTGCTGGCACATCGACGGCAGTGCTGTCCTCCTCATCCTCCTCCTCTGCCGCCTCATCCTCTCTCCACCCCCGCACCAACTCAGCTGCGCTGTGCTGATCCCCCTCATCAGCAGCAAGGTCAGGGACCTCCACCAAGTCCTCCTCCTCCTCCCCCTCAGAGGTGGACTGTGCAGCTGCTTGCCGCTCCTGCTGGTCCAAGGCTGCCGCTCCCTGTTCCAGCAAAGCATCGAGGGCCCTGTTCAGCAGACAAACCAGGGGCACCCACTCGCAGACCATAGCATGGTCCCTGCTCACCATGTTTGTGGCCTGCAGAAAGGGAGCCAGCACTAAGCACACCTGCTGCATGTGCCTCCAGTCATCATCGGGGACGATGGACGGGATGTTGCTGGTCTTGTCCCTTCTCTGAGCGGCGGAAACAGTGGCCTGGGCAAGGTACTGGTTGACAGCGTGCTTCTGTTCAACCAGACGCTCCAACATCGCCAGGGTGGAGTTCCAGCGAGTCGGAACGTCAAGGATCAGCCGATGGCGTGGCAGCTCCAGCTCCTTTTGCACGTCTTCCAGGCTCGCACAGGCTGCAGCCGAGCGCCGGAAGTGACGCACAACGTTCCTTGCCGTTTCCAGCAGTTCGCCCATCCCCTGGTAGGTGCGCAAGAACTTCTGCACCACCAGGTTCAGCACGTGGGCAAGACAGGGGATGTGGGTCAGGTTTCCCCTGTCTATTGCGGCAACCAGATTGGCCCCATTGTCGGCCACCACCTCTCCGACTCTGAGGCCTCTGGGGGTCAGCCAAATCCTCTCCTGCTCCTGGAGTTTGGCCAACACATGGGTTGCCGTCAGCTTGGTCTTCCCAAGGCTGACCAAGTGCAGCAGCGCTTGGCAGTGGCGGGCCTTCACGCTGCTGCTGAGGCGGGGGGTTTGGCCAGGTGTGCCGGAGGATGGCAGAGGATCGGAGGAACCTGCTGCAGTTCCCCCGACCCTGCGGGGTGGCACCACCCACTGTGTTGCTGCTGCTGCTGCTGTGCCCGCTGCTGCTCTCCCATCCTCACCCCCTTCCACCAAGCTGACCCAGTGGACAGTAAAGGACAGGTAGCGGCCTGTCCCGAAGCGGCTGCTCCAGGAGTCCATGGTGACGTGGACCCTTTCACCAACCGCGTGCTCCAGCCCTCGCTCCACATTGGCCATCACAAAGCGGTGGAGTGCAGGAAAAACAACCCCCTACGGCATGGAACCGCTGCTGCCTGTCTCCCTGTGGTGGTTGGGGGGGGGGCTTGGGTGCGGCTGGTGGTGGTACTGGCAGATGCTGCTGCTGCTGCTGCTGAGCCTGAGACACCAGCAGGCTGGGGGACCTGCCTACTGCTGCCAATGCTTGCAATGATGCGCCTCCTTGCAAGGCCCACAAGCGCATCCTCCTCCTCCTCCTCAGAGCTGCTGATGACGACATCCCCTGGAGCTGGTGGCACCCAGTCTCTGTCTGTCACCGTGTCATCATCATCCTCCCCCTCCTGAAACATGTCCTGCTGGGATGATGACCCCCCAAACTCCTCTCCTGATGCATGGATGGGCTGCTTGACTGTCGCCACAGTCTTGCTGTCCAATCCCTCATCCCCCAAAGTGCCCATCAGCATCTCCTCCTCCAAATCGCCAACAACAGCAGACAATTGACTCATCATGCCTGGGGTCAAAAGAGTGCTGAGTGACAGGTCGGCGACTGACGGTGAACTGGCCTCCTCCCCAGGCCCTGCTGGGCGGCTGCTGCGAACAGGGGTGGTGGTGGTGGTGGTGAGGGTGGAGGCCTCGGATGCAGAGCTGATGGCGGGCTGCTCATCCTCCGTCATCAGTTGCACCACAGTGTTTGCATCCTTTTCCTCAATGGGACGTTTCCGACCCGGCTGGAGGAAAATCGGAGCAGGTGCTACACGCTGCTGCTGCTGTGTCTCTGCAGCGTGAGTTGCAGATGCTCCTGCTGGGCGGCGCCCAAGGCGTCCACGGCCAGTGGCTATAGGAGGAATGTTAGCCACTGACGCTGCTGCTGCGGAACTGTGCATGGTGGCGCGGCCGCGCCCGCGGCTTGCCACAATGCTGCTCCCTCTCCTCCTGATTCCCTTGCTGCCCTTCCCCTTGCCCAGACCGCGCTGGCTGCCACTTCCAGACATCTTCGATGTTTTGGGCGTAAACACAAAAGTTTTTTAAAAGGGCGGGTGAAAAGTGGGGTACTTTAATGGAGTGGGTTGATGGGCGAGGTGATTGAGTGAGTGTCTAGTACAGTAAGTAAGTAGTAACAGAGTCAGTAAGTACAACTAGAAGTTACAATAATCAGTAGTAATAATCACAAGGAAATAGAGTGTGTGTACACAGACAGTGAGTGAGTGCACGCACACGCAGGAGCTAGCCTATGAACAGTGACAGTGAGTGTCCTAGTACAGTTACAGTATATAACTATTCAGAAGGAAATAGAGTGTGTGTACACTACAGTACACAGACAGTGAGTGCACGCACACGCAGGAGCTAGTGGCCTACTGGCCTATGAACAGTGTCAGTGAGTGAGTGTCCTAGTACAGTTACAGTATATAACTATTCAGAAGGAAATAGAGTGTGTGTACACTACACAGACAGTGAGTGCACACACACGCAGGAGCTAGTAGCCTATGAACAGTGACAGTGAGTGTCCTAGTACAGTTACAGTATATAACTATTCAGAAGGAAATAGAGTGTGTGTACACTACAGTACACAGACAGTGAGTGCACGCACACACAGGAGCTAGTAGCCTATGAACAGTGTCAGTGAGTGAGTGTCCTAGTACAGTTACAGTATATAACTATTCAGAAGGAAATAGAGTGTGTGTACAGTACACAGACAGTGAGTGCACGCACACGCAGGAGCTAGTAGCCTATGAACAGTGACAGTGAGTGTCCTAGTACAGTTACAGTATATAACTATTCAGAAGGAAATAGAGTGTGTGTACAGTACACAGACAGTGAGTGCACGCACACGCAGGAGCTAGTAGCCTATGAACAGTGACAGTGAGTGTCCTAGTACAGTTACAGTATATAACTATTCAGAAGGAAATAGAGTGTGTGTACACTACAGTACACAGACAGTGAGTGCACGCACACGCAGGAGCTAGTGGCCTACTGGCCTATGAACAGTGTCAGTGAGTGAGTGTCCTAGTACAGTTACAGTATATAACTATTCAGAAGGAAATAGAGTGTGTGTACAGTACACAGACAGTGAGTGCACGCACACGCAGGAGCTAGTAGCCTATGAACAGTGACAGTGAGTGTCCTAGTACAGTTACAGTATATAACTATTCAGAAGGAAATAGAGTGTGTGTACAGTACACAGACAGTGAGTGCACGCACACGCAGGAGCTAGTAGCCTATGAACAGTGACAGTGAGTGTCCTAGTACAGTTACAGTATATAACTATTCAGAAGGAAATAGAGTGTGTGTACACTACAGTTCACAGACAGTGAGTGCACGCACACGCAGGAGCTAGTAGCCTATGAACAGTGTCAGTGAGTGAGTGTCCTAGTACAGTTACAGTATATAACTATTCAGAAGGAAATAGAGTGTGTGTACACTACACAGACAGTGAGTGCATGCACACGCAGGAGCTAGTAGCCTATGAACAGTGACAGTGAGTGTCCTAGTACAGTTACAGTATATAACTATTCAGAAGGAAATAGAGTGTGTGTACAGTACACAGACAGTGAGTGCACGCACACGCAGGAGCTAGTAGCCTATGAACAGTGACAGTGAGTGTCCTAGTACAGTTACAGTATATAACTATTCAGAAGGAAATAGAGTGTGTGTACAGTACACAGACAGTGAGTGCACGCACACGCAGGAGCTAGCCTATGAACAGTGACAGTCAGTGAGTGTCCTAGTACAGTTACAGTATATAACTATTCAGAAGGAAATAGAGTGTGTGTACACTACACAGACAGTGAGTGCATGCACACGCAGGAGCTAGTAGCCTATGAACAGTGACAGTGAGTGTCCTAGTACAGTTACAGTATATAACTATTCAGAAGGAAATAGAGTGTGTACAGTACACAGACAGTGAGTGCACGCACACGCAGGAGCTAGTAGCCTATGAACAGTGACTGAGTGAGTGTCCTAGTACAGTTACAGTATATAACTACAATACAAAATACAATCAATCAGTACTAAAGGACAGCAGAAATACTGGTATAGATGAGAAATAAACAGAGGACAGGAGAGAACAGCTGCCCACACAGGCAAGGCCCTGAGGCCTAAAGCTGTAAGCCTGCAGCAGCTGTCTGAGTCTCTCTCTATGTAACACAAAAGCTACTAACTAAAATACAATGTCTATCTAACTAACAACAATATAGGTGTATATAGGAGGTGTATGTGAGCAAAAACGCTAGGTAAATGAGCACAATAAAGCTCTTGCTAAGCCAACGCACAAAGGAGCAGATCTCTCTCTGTGCAAAGTCGGGCAAGGACGATGAAACGGAACATGGCGGCCGCTATTTATAGGGTAGGGGCTGGCCAGGGTCCCCCTCAGTGATTGGCTGCCGTCAGAGGGCCTGGGAGCCCTCTGATTGGCTCTAAGGACATCAATCTGGGCTATGACGCTATTCGAGCTCGGTATTCGAGCTCGAATAGCGCTGTTAGCTCGAATAGCGCGAATAGTGAATGGGCTATTCGAGTTCACTCAAATAGCCCATTTGAATAGCTCCAGCTATTCGGAGCTCGAATACCGAGCTCGGATAGCTGAAAAAGAGCTCGAATATTCGAGCTACTCGAATATTCGAGCTCTGCTGAGCACCACTGGTAGCCAGCGGTGGAAGTTTGGACGCTGCCATAGGCGCCCTTTGAAATAGTGGTATTGAGAGGAAATTCTGGACCCAGCGCCAGATATTTTATCGACCAAAATGCCACTATTTCAAAGGGCACCTATGGTGGCGTCCAAAACACTTTTTTTTGCAGCAATTTGAGCCATGGGGCTCTGATCGGGGGGTGGTTAAGGTTAAGTATGAGGGGTTTAAGGGTCAACTGGAGGAAGAAAACCGTGCACAGGACCGTGACGTGAAGCCTTCGGAGTGCTGTAGCCAAGTAAGAGTCCATACGTATTTCACGTAATAGAGAAAGTGGGCACGTGCATCCAATGCAAAAAAAATATTTATTTCCACCATTAAAAGAATATAACAGGCTACAGTACCGTTTACTGGAGAGAAGTACAAGTAAAGGGGGGGGGGGGGGTCTATAGCCGTTTCACGCCATTAGTATGTGGCGCATCATCAGGACATCTGGACAAGTGCATATAGCCTACTTATATACATGCTGACATCATTATTTCACAATTAGGGTAATTACCTTTTAATCATAATCAGGTTTGTAGGTGGCTGTCCTCCAATGTGGATCCCTGATGTCTGCTACTGGTCAGTGAACAGACGCAAATGCGAGAGACGTCTCGAATACTTCATCAATGGGCGGCAGACCACACACTTCTGCTCCATGGAGCGCACGCCGCACATTTCAGGCTGAATGCGACCACCTAGTCGCATGGTGAGGGGTTTAAGGGTGTCTGTGTGTGTGTGTGTGGGGGGGGGGTTAGAGTTAGGCATAAGGTAGTGTGTTTGTGTGGGGGGAGGGGTTAGGAGTCAGGTAGGGTGTTTGTGTGTCTGTGGGGTTAGAGTTAGGAGTCAGGTAGGGTGTTTGTGTGGAGGGAAGGGTTAAGGTTAGGAGTTAGGTAGGGTATTTGTGTGGGGGGAGGGGTTAGGGTTAGGAATCAGGTAGGGTGTTTGTGTTTGTGGGGGGATTAGAGTAAGGAGTCAGGTAGGGTGTTTGTGTGGGGGGAGGGGTTAGGGTTAGGAGTCAGGTAGGGTGTTTGTGTGTGTGTGTGTGTGGGGGGGGGGGGTTAGAGATAGGAGTCAGGTGGGGTGTTTGTGTGTGTGTGTGGGGGGGGAGGGGGGTTAGAGATAGGAGTCAGGTGGGGTGTTTGTGTGGGGGGAGGGGATAGGGTTAGGAGTCAGGTAAGGTATTTGTGTGGGGGGATGGGTTAGAGTTAGGAGTCAGGTAGGGTGTTTGTGTGGGGGGAGGGGTTAGGGGTCAGGTAGGGGGTTTGTGTGTGTGGGGGGGTTAGGGTTAGGCGTCAGCTAGGGGGTTTGTGTGGGGGGAGGGGTTAGGCGTCAGGTAGGGTGTTTGTCCGAGGGGGAGTTAGGGTTAGGCATCAGGAAGGGTGTTTGTGCGAGGGGGAGTTAGGGTTAGGCAACAGGTAGGCTGTTTGTGCAGGGGTGAGGTGGTTAGGGTTAGGCATCAGGTAGGGTGTTTGTGTGGGGGATAGTTAGGCTTAGGTGCCAGGAAGGTTGTGTGTGTGGGGGGGCAGTTAGGGTTAGGTGTCGGGAGAGGGTGCACAGGACACAGTTAGGGTTAGGCGTCATGAAGGGTGTCTTTGTGTGGAGGGGTGGTTGGGGTTAAGTGTCAGGTAGGGTCTTTGTGAGGTGGTTAGGGTTAAGTGTCAGGTAGGGTGTTTGTGCGGGGGTGAGGTGGTTAGGGTTAGGCATCAGGTAGGTTGTTTGTGTGGCGTGGGGGAAAGTTAGGGTTCGGTGTCAGGGGGGAGGGTGCAGGGGGACATGGTTGGGGTAAGGCATCATGAAGGGTGTCTGTGTGAGGGAGGGTTGGTTAGGTGTCAGGTAGGGTGTTTGCATGGGGGGGTGGTAGTTAGGGTAAGCCGTCAGGTAGGGTGTTTGTTGTGGGGAGGCGGTTAGGTTTAGGCGTCAGCGAGGGTGTTTGTGCAGGGAGGGGGGGGGGGGCACTTAGGGTTAGGTGTCAGGGGGGAGAGAGTAGGGTTCTGTGTGAGAGTAGGGTTAGGTTTAGCTATAGCAAAATATTTGTATTCAATACCGATATTCTTACGATCCTTCTTTACACTTTAATTGTAGAATATCAGTAAATTCTCTGGCGCCCAAATTCCCAGGCCCCCTTTTATTACGTACGGTTAATCATGGTGCCCTTGTGATTGGCAAATACAATCCAAAAATCGGATTAAACCGCATGCAGTGCAAAAAGTGCTTTTCGTTTGGAACACCGTCCAGCCATTTACGTGAAGATTTTTCACACTTGAACAGAGTGTTCTTCTAAACAGAAAATGTCATTGTTCCACACCGTAATCTCTGATTACTCCCGGTAACGTCATTGCACCAATTTGGCAGAAGCATTTTGTGCTAATTAATGCTTATTGAGCTCCTAAAACTCTCTCTTTCTGGCCGGTTCTGGGTGTTTTGTGTAATAACTGAAGTACAGCATTCCGGGACCTCGGCTGCAGAACCTCCCGAGGGAAAATGGGCGCATTCTTAGCATTTTGCCTCAGATTATACCTGAAAATATGCAGAAAATAATTGCCCAGAAAATATGTGGGTTGTCTAGGTGCGCTGAGCGCATTCCAGCCTCCCTGTGTTGTGCTGAGGCGAGGAACTTTGACAGCTGCAGCCAAGCAGGTTAACCTGAGCGTGTTTAGGCACCAACCACACAGATTCTTGCCTGCCTGACATGTCAAGGAACGTCAGAGGCTGCCCCGGTGCGCCCCCCCCCCCCCCCCCCCCCGCTCAGAGATAAGGCAGAGGGGCCATCGGAAATGTGTTCAGATTAATCCTCGGAATCGCTTATCTCCCTGTCAGCCTTCACTCATGTGTTTATATATATGCCAGGGGCTGTGCAAGCGTTAAGCTGTGCTCAAGTGTCTGACTTCTAATACGGTATGGCAGGAAGTGGTTGGTCCTCTTGCCTTGCAGCACTGGTATAATGAGCTCAACTCCCAGTAGCATATGCTGTGTGCTACTTAGCTTAAAGAGAAACTCCGACCAAGAATTGAACTTTAACACAATCAGTAGCTGATACCCCCTTTTACATGAGAAATCTATTCCTTTTCACAAACGGATCATCAGGAGGCTCTGTATGGCTGATATTGTGGTGAAACCCCTCCCACAAGAAACTCTGAAGACCGTGGTACTCCTGGCAGTTTCCTGTCTGTGAACCTGGTTGCATTGTGGGAAATAGCTGTTTACAGCTGTTTCCAACTGCCAAAAAAGCATGCAGCAGCTACCTCACCTGACAACAGTAAAAATGTCACCATGTAATAAATGTCAGAATGTAAATCAGGGATTTAAAAGATTTTACAATGGGCAAACACTGACTAAATCATTTATACATAATTATTGTAAAAATGAAGCACTTTTTTATTACATTATTTTCACTGGAGTTCCTCTTTAACCCATTCAGGTTCAGTGGTTTTCACGTGAAAAATGTTCACCTCCCATTCATTAGCCTATAACTTTATCACTACTTATCACAATGAACTGATCTATATCTTGTTTTTTCCGCCACCAATTAGGCTTTCTTTGGGGGGTACATTTTGCTAAGAGCCACTTTACTGTAAACGCATTTTAACAGGAAGAATAAGAAAAAAATGGGAAAATTCATTATTTCTCAGTTTTCAGCCATTATAGTTTTAAAATAATACATGCCTCCATAATTAAAACTCACGTATTGTATTTGCCCATATGTCCCGGTTATTACACCGTTAAAATTATGTCCCTATCACAATGTATGGCGACAATATTTTATTTGGAAATAAAGGTGCATTTTTTCCATTTTGCATCTATCACTATTAACAAGTTTAAAATAAAAAAAATATAGAAATATTTCATCTTTACATTGATATTTAAAAAGTTTAGACCCTTAGGTAAATATTTACATGTTTTTTTTTTTTTATTGTAATGGTTTATTTTTTTTATAGTAAACATTTTATTTGGGTAGTTTTGGGAGGGTGGGAGGTAAACAATAGATTTATGATGTAAATGTGTGTTAATTCTTTTTTTTTTTTTTTTTTTCCAGGTGTAGTATTACTTTTTGGCCACAAGATGGCGGCCATGAGTTTGTTTACATGACGTCACTCTAAGCGTAACACACGCTTAGAGTGACGCATCGGGCAGGGAACGGCCAGAAAAAGCGCAGCTTCCGAGAGAAGCTGTCGCTTTTTCAGCGGGGGAGAGGAATCAGCGATCGGGCACCATAACCCGATACATTGATTCCTTGGCTACCGAATCCGCGGCCGGGTGTGCGCGTGCATGGTTCCTGGACGTAGTTTCTACGTCCAGGAACCAAAATAGGTTAACTTCCTTCCTTGAGGAACATGACTGAAAAAGGAACTTTAACCAAGGAATGAACTTCATCCCAATCAGTAGCTGATATCCCCTTTCTAACCAGAAATCTTTACCTTTTCTCTAATAGATCATCAGGGGCAACTGTGTGGCTGATATTGTGGGGAAATCCCTCCCACAGTGTGATGTCATGACCATGGTCCACACAGTTTCCTGTTTAGGAACCTCATTGCATTGTGGGAAATAACATATGTTTCCAACTGCCAAGCAAGCAGTATCTCCCTCTGGGCATAGAACTCTCAGTAACGAACATTCTGCACAGATCACCTGACAGGACTAAAGATGTCACCACCAAGATGTACATTTCAGAATGTAAATCAGGGAGTGGAAAGATTTTACAATGGGCAAACACTGACTAAATAATCTGTAAATGAATATTGTAAACAATAAGCAATTTTACTCACTATGTTATTTTCACTACAGTTCCTCTTTTTTTACGTTGAGTTTGCCAAAATGGGATGCAACGCTATGTAACTCAACACAATGGATTAAAGGGAACCTGAAGCAGTAAAATTATTTAAAATAAACACATGACATAGCTGCAAATGAATATTACATACTTACCTCACTGTCAGTTCCTCTCAGAAGCACACCATTTTCTTCTTACAGTGATCCCTTCCAGTTCTGACATTATTTTGTCACAACTGAAATATACCAGTTGCTGTCAGTTATAGATCAGTTACAACTGAATGTGCAAGGTCAGTGGCGTAGCTAAGGAGTTGTGGGCCCCAGTGCAAGTTTTACAATGGGGCCCCCCAAGCACTCTATACATACCAATTGATACGGCGTCCCAAAACCTGCCAATGGCAACTGCAGTGTCAGAGGTGTAAGAAGGGGATGGGGAACAGTTTGTTAATGATTACCACTATTCAAAGTATCTATAGAAGTGATTATTATGAGTATAGGACCAATAGAGAGATAATACTGAAGTTGAGGGAGGGCTCTTCGGGGCCCCTCTGGCGCAAGGGCCCTGATGCGATCGCAACCTCTGCAACCCCTATTGCTACGCCCCTGTGCAAGGTAATGTCTATGTTTCCCTGTGGCTCAAGTAGGTGATATTACAGTTTAACAGTGTGCTGACCAGGAAGCTGTTAGGGGGTAATGGCCATTTTTAAAATGGAGGACGGAGAATTCCATTGATCACAGTGGATGAATAAGACGCAGGAGAGGAGATTGAGGATTAGACTACACAGGAGGTAAGTATGACCTGTGTATGGTTATTTTGACTTTTTTTTCTCAGTTCAGGTTCTCTTTAAGTGTAACTAGGGCCTAAAGAGAACCTAAAGTGTGAGGGAGATGGGGGCTGACATATTTATTTCCATTTAAACAATGCACATTGCCTGCCTGTCGCCTTGAAGTTCACAGTGGAAGTTGCATTGCATTTCCTGTAACAGCAGGAACGCAACATTTCAGGAAAGCAGTGCTGCATGCTGTTGGCGTGTTGCGTCTCATACTGTTAAGTACAGTGATTGAAAAGTATGCTTTACTGTTATTGTAAATGCGCCTTTTTGCGGTAATGCACTACATACAGTGTGTTACCATGCCGCACGCTGTTATGCCACAATGCACTCACCGCACTGTCGGAGATGGGAGACCGGAGGATGTACCACAGTTATATGAAACGTAATACAGATAGGAACACATCAGTGTCTTAAAGGACTTACGAGCCCAAATAGTAAAAAAAAGTTAAGTACCTTAATCATTTTTAAATGCACGGAGGACGCCGTCCGCGCCCTCCGTGCTGTTCCGCCGGGTCCCCGCAGTCTGATCGCCCCCGTGCCGCTCCCGACCCCACGGTCGGGGTCGGGCTCCCCTTCCTCTCCCAAGATGGCCGCCGGAGCCGGCCGCGGCTGCGCAGTCCGCATACGCGTTAGTGCGGCTGCGCAGCTCTAGGGCCTCCCCCCTCGATCCACGCACGCAGCTCTAGGGCCTCCCCCTCGATCCACGCTACTGTGCGTGGATCGGGGGGGAGGCCCTAGAGCTGCGCAGCCGCACTAACGCGTATGCGGACTGCGCAGCCGCGGCCGGCTCCGGCGGCCATCTTGGGAGAGGAAGGGGAGCCCGACCCCATCCGTGGGGTCGGGAGCGGCACGGGGGGCGATCAGACTGCGGGGACCCGGCGGAACAGCACGGAGGACGCGGACGGCGTCCTCCGTGCATTTAAAAATGATTAAGGTACTTAACTTTTTTTTACTATTTGGGCTCGTAAGTCCTTTAAACAGTGAAATAAAAGAATGTACATTATTTCAAACATTTTTTTATTGGTTTTCAAAACCATAACATTATTTATGGCTAATAAACATTAGTGATGTCGCGAACCTCCGATTTTCGGTTCGCGAACCTCTGCAGAAGGTTCGGTTCGCGGAAAATTTCGCGAACCGCAATAGACTTCAATGGGGAGGTGAACTTTCAAAAATAGAAAAAATTATGCTGGCCACAAAAGTGATGGAAAACATGTTTCAAGGGGTCTAACACCTGGACCCCTAAGTGGCGGAGTGGGATACATGCCAAAAGTCCCAGGGAAAAATCTGGATTTGACGCAAAGCAGCGTTTTAAAGGCAGAAATCACATTGAATGCTAAATTGCAGGCCTAAAGTGCTTTCAAACATCTTGCATGTGTATACATCAATCAGGGAGTGTAATTAGTGTACTGCTTCACACTGACACACCAAACTCACTGTGTATTGCACCGCAAACAGCTGTGGACTACTGCGCAGTGCGCACCATGGCGAGATTGCTCTTCCTCACTCAGTGATGTCTGGTTAGGTAATGTCTGTCTGCCTTATCAACTTTCGATGGTTCTTTCTCTACCATTGTTAAAGATTACATCTATTTTTTTTACATTACATTTTTACTTGCTGTTCAGTACCTGCAACGAGAATCTATTATGGAGAGCAAGTCTGCCATTGTGACCAAGGGTAATGGCTGTGGAAACCTTCCTGGTGTGATTCCGGTCCGGGGTTGTAGCACCACACACCCAGGCAAGGAGGGCAGCAGGCATGCCCGCCCCGAGGTAGTGACCAAAAATAACAATACAGGACTCAGGAGGACTTTTGAGGCCCAATTGAAATGAATGTACTTGAAATCCTTTAACGAGAACCAGTTATGGAGGGCAAGTCTGATGGTGCCTTCACTGCGATTCACCTGTTTGGTCTCCGGCGAGAATGTGTTATGGAGGTCAAGTCTGCCATTGTGACCAGTGACCAAGGGTAATGGCCGGGGAATCGTTGCTGGTGTCATTCCATTCCGGAGTTGCAGCCTAACAAACGGCTACCACCACACACCCAGGCAAGGAGGGCAGCAGGCACGCCCGCCCCGAGGTAGTGACCAAAAATAACAATACAGGACTTAGGAGGACTTTTGAGGCCCTATTGAAATGAATGTACTTGAAATCCTTTAGAACCAGTTATGGAGGGCAAAGATAACACCACATTCCTTTCACGAGAATCATATGGAGGGCAAGTCTGCCATTGTTTGTGACCCCGGGTAATGGCCGGGGAATCAAGGTTCGATTCTGGTCCGAAGTGGGAGCCTGAGACCATGCTGTATAAGTCCTGCATGCAGTGAGCTGGGATCACTCAACACAACAGTTAGTAGGTATATGCAGTGAGCTGGGTTCACTCAACACAACAGGTAGTAGTAATATGCAGTGAGCTGGGTTCACTCAACACAACAGGTAGTTATGTGCAGTGATGAGGTGGGTTAAGTAAACACAACAGGTATTAGGTATATGCAGTACTGGGTGGGTAGTACAATGTGCAGCTCTCACACACACTGGCTGGGCTGCTGGCAGTGGCACACACAGTATGAATTAGCAAGGCTGTGCATGCAACAAAAGTGTCAGTTTGACACACAGAAGAAAAAAAAATGTACAGGATGAGCTCTGAAAAGAGCTGTTGTTGTTGAGGGGTGCTTTAAAAGCAATAATAATTAGCCAGGAGCAAGCAAATCAGCCTAGAACCTAACTAATCTGTCCCTAGGATAAAAAGTCTGCAGCAGCTGTCCCTTTCCTCTCTCTAGCAGGCACACGAGTGAGTGTAATGGCCGCCGGACCCTGCCTTATATAAGGGGGGGGGGGGGGCTCCAGGGCTTAGTTTAGCCTGATTGGCTACAATGTGCCTGCTGACCGTGATGCAGAGGGTCAAAGTTGACCCTCATAGTGCATTATGGGGCGAACCGAACTTCCGCAAAAATTCGCCTTAGGCAGGCGAACGCGAACCACCTAGGTTCGCCGGGAACCGTTCGCCGGCGAACCGTTCACTACATCTCTAATAAACATCACTATGAGATATCAACATCAGTATTGGCAGCAGAATCCACCCTCATCCCGTGAACATAATTATTGTACCAAATGGACCAAATATTAGAAAGTAACATTTGCAACTAATATAACAAATAGAGTAACATAGTATAATGGATCATACAGCAAGGTGGGAGTGAATTTTTATTTTCAAACACTTAGGCCTCGTTCACATCTACCTAACGTAGATGGCTGTGCGATCCGAATGCAGCGCATACGATCGCACGCCATCTGCGCCGCTGCCAGCTGTGCTGCTGATCCCATCCATTGACAGTGATGGTATCAGCTCTGCGCTTCTGGGCAAAATGCATGCAGCAGTACACAAGCGCTTCCTAGCGCATCGTACTGCTGTGCAGCGCAGTAGATGTGAACGGTAGAAGGGCAGTCTATGCCCTTCTGCCATTCCTGCATTTCAGCACATCATACGCGCTTCCAAATGCGCACGGAAGCGCGTATGATGTGAACGAGGCCTTATCTGGTGCAATCAGGGCTGGTGCAATGCTATCAAACATGTCAGTGTCTTAAACAGTTAAGTAACTGGACGAACAATTTTTTTGCAACACGTATCTGATGCGATCAGTGCTGGTTCCATGCTATGCAACACATCAGCATCTTAAACAAATACCTGTCAGAGATATAATGCATGAGGTGCAACGCTAAAAGGCGCAGACAAGTTGGAGGGCTAGGTACCTTGCTGTCATTTGTCACTAAGCACACACCGTTCTAAACTACTGTATGTAAATCTGCACTGAATGAATCCTATAGCTGACAGTTCTCACAGTACTAGGTACAGTGTACAGCTACAAGCTGAAGGACTACAGGTACCTTGCTGTAACTAAGCACAGACGGTTCTAACCTATATAAATCAATCCTAGTTCTGCACAGCACACAATACACCTTATAAATCACAGTTGTAATTTGGTTAAACAGACCTAACTATCAGCTATCTCTCCCTGAAGCATACACCTCTCTCCCTGTTTCTGTCTATAGCTCCTATCACACAGACAACGCAAGTTAAAGTGAAACCCCCTCCCTGCACCCCCCCACCCCCCTTAAAGGAAACCTAAAGTACCTAAAAAAAAGTTTCACATACTTGGGGCTTCTGCCAGCCCCCTGCAGTCACCCTGTGCCTGCGCTGTTACCAAACGATCTTCCACCCATACCCCCTCCCCCCCCCCCCCCCACTAGTGGAGCTCAGTTTCTCTTTCTTCAGTCGCCATCCACTGAGCTTGCTTGGCCCTGGCCACGCATGTCCTTGTTCGCACTCCCGTCGCCGGGAGCATCCTGCGCACGTGCAGTAGAGATTTTTGATCTATATTGGTGATAACAAAACGGAGCTGTGGCGGGAAACAAGAGGATCGTATGGTAACGGCGCGGGCACAGGGTGGCTGCAGGGGGCTGGCAGAAGTCCCAGGCAAGTTTTGTTTTTTTAGGTACTCCAGGGCCCATATGCAATTCACTTGGCGGATGGCATCCTCCGTGGGATCAAATTTTAAGCAGGTACTTAACTTTTTTTTTTTTTTGACCTTGTAAGTCCTTTAAGGAGGCTCCCGGTCAGCGGCGGTGGTCTCCAGAAAGATGTGGCAAGCCTCTTTGGTAAGTATCTCATTTTTGTATTTTAATTTACCTCTGGTTCTCTTTAACAGCGAAACATCTATCTTACAAGATTGTAGCTGTTTGTTTTGTGAAACAATTCATATTTTAAAAGAAGGGAATAACAAAGTAGGAGGTAAAATACAATCAAAACAATCCAGACTATTTAAACAACAAAATAGCCCTGGGGCAGATAAAAAAAACAACAAAATAATAGATGGTATGTGGCCTGTCTGGAATCTGGCATGGCTTTTAGCAGGTTAAAAGGTTAAATGACTTTCCAACATTATACTATCTTAATAATAACAATACAAAGATTATCAGTGGTGCGTAAGGGAAAGCATTCTACTGTATCTGTGCCGCACCAGGCATAATATAATGGTGACCTGTTTATTTGAGGAATGCAGCCCTCAGTGGCAGGTTAATCGTCGTGCGTTTGTCAGGAGCCAGCACATTCCAGAGGACAGTCTGACTGGGGATTATGAATGACGCGCACAATGGCAAATTTGTTTAAAAAAACCCGGCGAACAACGGAAATAAAGGAAGGTGTCTCCTTGTCTTCCTGGCAGGGCAGGAAAGGCCACAGGGGCCCGGGTATTGGGTGGCTGCAGCGCCAGGAGGCACCTGGGCATGAAATAGGAGCTGCTACATATAAAAGAAAAGGCTGCAAATGGGGAGCAACACATGAAAAGGGAAGCTGATGTCCAAGAAAGCTGTGCATGAAAGAAAGGGTCTGCAGTGCAGGAATTATACTCACCGAAGAGGGGGCGGCACATTGAAGAGGGTCGGTGCATGGAATGGGGGGGGTCTGCAGTACATGGATGATACACATGGGAGAGGGGGCGATGCATGGAATGGGAGGGGCTGCAGTACATGGATGATACACATGGGAGAGGGGGCGGTGCATGGAATGGGAGGGTCTGCAGTACATGGATGATACACATGGGAGAGGGGGAGGTGCATGGAATGGGAGGGGGCTGCAGTACATGGATGATACACATGGGAGAGGGGGCGGTGCATGGAATGCACTGGCGAACGGAGGGGGCTATTCCGGGTGTCTGGAACACCCCCCCTGCACTGAGCTGTGTATTCAGCCAGGGAAGCCCGCATAATATAAACAGCCTCATGCTCCCTCCCTTCTTACTTCTGGTGCCTCCCTCCAGCTAATAGAATGAGAGAGGCAGCCAAGCTTCCCCCACAAGAAGATGCAGCCTGCAGTGAGAGAATGTTGATTCTGGAGTCCCCCACTCTCCACAGCACAGAAGTGTCAGACATGATGCAATTAGAGGGCAGGCAAGCTGGTAAATATGCACAGCATGATGCACAGCTTGCCTGGACTCAGGGTCCGTGGGCAAACATCTGTCTGGTCTCTCTCCATTGTTTTAATGACTGCATGTGTGGATAAGGTGTTAAACAAGTTGAAAAGTTTTTGACAGTCCCTAGACTCCAGGAGGGCTTCTTTCTGACTTGTGTGGGAGACTGTCAGGGACAGGAGTCCGATAACAGGCAAGTAGCCTGTCTGATGTGGGACTGCAATACAGATAAGTTCTCTGCTCCATCTCAGGCTATTCTCAATTTCTCCACTCCTCCCTCTGGGCTAGTGCAACGCCAAAATGACAATAGCAATCGCTAGCAATTTGTGAGTGTGATTTTGTGAAGCGATTTTCAGAGCGATTTTTGAATGAATCGCTCAAAAACATGCTACATGCAGTATAGGTGCGATTTTGAAAAAGTCACAACGCTGCTGTGGGAAAAGCCTCATAGGGTCACATTAGCCAAGCGCTTTTCAAATCACTGTTGATTTGAAAAATGCTCAGAAGCCCTCTTGGTGTGCACCAGCCTCCTTCATTCACCTTTGTTTCCCTCTTTCCCTAGTGCTGAGTGTCTGTATCTTCTTGTCATACAGGAAAGCTAAATAAAAGTGCAATTCTGGTGAGGCAAAATATTATTATTTAGTATTTATATAGCGCCGCCAACTTCCGCAGATGCATATATCCCTGCATCATATGGGTATCGCTTGCGCTATGTGACACTATGGGTATCATTCATAAAGAGGCTGTCGGTAAGGGGAATCAATGCGGAAAAACACCGCTGCCGGTACTTTAGACTTCTGGGTGGGCATTCATAAAGAAGTGTGTAGGTGCGGTGGCAGTGCGGAGATTCTCCGAACTAGGCTGGCGGTAGGCAGGCGGTAGGCTTGCGGAGACACGGAAGCTGCCGAGTTGATACATTTCTCTGTGTTCCGCTCTGCTGCAGCTGCCTGGGAGGTCTGTGTGTCTCCATTCACTTACATTGGTATCGCCACATCACAGGGAGCGGGACTTCCCGACGTCACACTGCTTGCGGTGATCTTTATGAATTAACATTTTGCTACATTTGTTCCAGTAATCACCGCACAAGGCGGTGATTTATCACTCTGCTCGGTAGTTTCATTTTTTCATGCGGAAAGAGCCTTTATGAATGCTGAACTTTCCGAGTGGTCGGTAAAGTCGGCTGTTTTTAGCATTGCCGCATGCGGAAATGCTTTATGAATGATACCCATTGTGGCATATTCCACTGAATTGTTCAAACTAAGTCTATCTCCCTTTCCTCTCTCGGGGAGTTGTGCCAGCGCTGTACCCCGTTCAAATTTGCTGCTACCAGAAGCCCTCAGAAACACTTGTGTCCTTGAGTACTTCCAAAGATAGGCAGCTCCGTAATACGCCAACGCACTTTCGTGCATGGGCAGTATGGAGCCACCTGTATTCGGAAGCACTCGAGGACATAAGTGCTTCTGGACCTTTCAGGAATCCCCCCCCTAAAAATCCTGCGTTTGCCCCTGGAATGGGAGGGTCTGCAGTACATGGATGATACACATGGGAGAGGGGGAGGTGCATGGAATGGGAGGGGGCTGCAGTACTTAGATGATACACATGGGAGAGGGGGCAGTGCATGGAATGGGAGGGGCTGCAGTACATGGATGATACACATGGGAGAGGGGGCGGTGCATGGAATGGGAGTGGGGCTGCAGTACATGGATGATACACATGGGAGAGGGGGCGGTGCATGGAATGGGAGTGGGGCTGCAGTACATGGATGATACACATGGGAGAGGGGGCGGTGCATGGAATGGGAGTGGGGCTGCAGTACATGGATGATACACATGGGAGAGGGGACGGTGCATGGAATGGGAGGGGAGCTGCTGCATTTGGAAGGGGAGCCACAATATATGGCCTAGAGGTGAAAAAAGTATTGATCTGGCCTTGCTTCCTGGATAAGGTGTTGGGCTCGGTTCAGACTATGCTGAGCACAACCAGTATGGCAATGTATCAGAATAGTACAGATACTGCGCACTGCTCTGGGGGGCCATAGCAATGATGACTACTGCAATTGGGAGTGGATAGATTAGAATAAACAAACAGCGCTAACAAATTACCGCCACTCTGTTCAGAAAAGTCAATTAACCTTCATGCAAATTATGATGCAAATTCCTTCACACACATCATGCTGGATCCAAAGCTAAGGGTTTTTGTCATAAGACTTAAGTCTCTTGCGTAGTCACATATACCGTGTAGAGGTCCCCCATGTTAGTACATGTCTTAACTGTAGCCCTGTAACATGCATAATGTAAACATGCAAGCATTCAGTGCGTCAAGCCTATCCAGGCATTAAGAGCACACATCCCAACGCCTTCTCCTGGGACAGACAGTGCACCAAACTAATCCCCCAAAATACATCCATATGTACCATGTGCACACACCAACATAAGCTGTGTGTATGCTGACAATGGTAACAATATAACAAATACACCAGCTTTCAACTTAGCGGTAGGGATAGGGTTGGTTCCTGCACGAGTTGTGTGAAATAGTTGTGCTATTTTATTTGCTACAACCCTCTGTTTTTTTGTTGTTGTTGTTTTTTTACTCTATGTGGTCAGATCCAGGATTACTTAAAGTTGACCATACTCCCTATAAAGTGCAAAAACTGCCCCACAGGGCAGCAAGCAAAAGGGCAGATTGATGCAATGACATAAGTTCTATAATTTCCACAGCAAACATAAAGCATTCGTGTGCGCTTGTGATCTCTCCCACGGCATCCTCTTCTCCCTCTCCGTAACTGACCACGGAAAATCCATCAGTCGGCACATGCTATCCCCTGTCTTGCTACCATCACCAGGAGCATTCTGCACATGTGCAGTAATACTACGCAGACGCAGAACGCTCCTGGGGACATGAACGCAGCAGAAGCGTGCACGTGCACAGTTGGCCCCGGACCAGAGGACTTTCCGGGGCCGGTTGAGGGTAATTGTAAAGGGAGAAGAGGAGGCTGTAGGAGCGATCAGGCTGGAGGAAGCCCCAGTTATGTATATTTTATTGGTAATCACCCATCTCGGGTTCCAGTTAAGCTCCTCCTGACCGGTTTCGTCACACAGGCAAGAGACTGATCAGGTAAGTGGATGCTTTTCATTGTATCAGGTGAATGGAAACCTATGCGCTGTCTGGGACAAATCGTGCAGGTTGGGTTTGCACGTTGCAGAAATACAACAAATGAAAAACGTGTGAACCAGCCCACGCTTTGCATATTCGCTGGCCCACTGCCAACGATGGTGGATACCAGTATTTCCCCCTCTCATTTGTGCATTGCTGATTGAGTTTTCAGCAACCCACAGTGTATGCGATCCAGGAGGACATCAGAAGTGCATAGTGCATGCATTGTGTTTCAGTGCAGAAAAGCAATGCGGGGTGTTAAGCAAATTTGCACAATTTTGCTTTAACGTCCATGCGGCTGAAGCTGATGTTTTTTTGTTTGTTTTTTTTAAGAAATTCTGAAATTCTCAACAGTCATTACAAACTTTTGGTTGTCCCACCTAGGTTTCCGATTCTGGGAAGCACTCAGAAAATGGCTGCGTGTGAAATAATAAGGGAGGTTCCTGTTTGGAACTCTAGTAACTCCTACAGGTGCCGTTGGGCGGAAAATGACCCCGATTTCACAGAATTAACAGAGCCTCTTCTGTGTGGGAACGTAGGCGCTCAGGACATTGTGTCTTCCTATGGAGATTGAAGTGTTCTGGAAATGAGGGAACCTCTGTCTCGAAACAGGCCACCAGAGACTGGCTTCCTCTACTGAAGCCATAAATCGCCTCCAATACCGCCATCATCACTTTGTACATTTTAACTGCAATAAAGATTCCATCACTCCTGTCCATGACCAGAAGGAAAGCAGAAGGAGACTTAAGCCAGACTTCAAGTCTATCCCCCAAGGAGAACACATTGCACCTCCAAATGTTTGGCAAATGTTCCATGTTCTCTTTGTAGCCTTAGATAAACACTCCTTCCATTCAAAGCATAAAAAGGCAACAAAAACAAATATGAGAGGCACGTCACCAGAAAGAGGGAGAGAACAAATGGTTCTCTACCGTATTCTCCGAATCCAGAACGTCCAAGAATAATAGCTGTAAGACAAGAAATCATTTGGACAGGAATCCTAAGAATTCAATCAGAAATAATATATTAGAAGAAAAAAAATTATACTCAGTTACCAATAAATATGATCAAAAAAGAAAAAGAAAGATTGTGTGTGGTTGCAATAGCTCAAATAGCAGTAAAAAACACATAATAGGTATAAGAGAATAACAATCGTAAGATGAGCCAAAGGTTTGCAAACAAAGAAACTGGCTTATTCCCAAACCCATAGGAGACTTTCTAACAGTCGCTGAAAGCTCAAACATCCAACTAAGGATGCACTAAGGGCGCTAAGAAAGATCAAGCACACCTCCTTGCTCTTTTTTAAAAGAGGAAGTG
Source organism: Hyperolius riggenbachi (assembly GCF_040937935.1). Classification (NCBI taxonomy): domain Eukaryota; kingdom Metazoa; phylum Chordata; class Amphibia; order Anura; family Hyperoliidae; genus Hyperolius; species Hyperolius riggenbachi. The sequence goes on from NC_090654.1 coordinate 43,837,253, forward strand.
TCGCGAAAATCTTAACATTTAAAACACATACAAATAAGAAGTACATTTCCCCCCGAGTAAAATGAGCCATGAATTACTTTTCTCCTATGTTGCTGTCATTTATGGTAGGTAGTAGAAATCTGACATCAATGACAAGTTTTGGGCTAGTTCATCTCTTCGGGCTGGTGCACACCGGAGAGGTTCTGGAGCGTTTTTAAAAACGCTTGCAGGGGGAAAACAGCTTGGCTAATGAAAGTGAATGGGATGGTGCACACCAGAGCGGGTCATTTTTTCCATAAACGCAAACTCGGGGGCTGCAGCATTTTTTAGATTTCTGAGGCGTTTCTGCCTCAATGTTAAAGGGACTCGGACCAGTAAATAAAAACAAAATCTGAACTTACCTGGGGCTTTCTCCAGCCCACCGTAGGTCGGGAGGTTACTCGGCGTCCTTCTGGCTCCTCTCCCAGGCCCTGCTCAGAAATGGCTCCTGGCGGCTCACGGCGACACTGGGACCGAGTGTCGGGCTCCCTCTTCCGGAAAGATAATGTCAGTCATCACCACGCCGGCCGCATCATGTCATCACGGCGGCCGGCGTGACAGTACTGTGCATGCACGATTAAACAGCCCAGCCTCTGTTGCTATCCAGATCCCCCCTAAATCCGCTCTGCGATCACCCATAAATCACAGCCGTGCTGTGTGGGCTGTGTTTACCTCTGTATTGTCAGTCTCGGCTCTCCCCCCTGCCTCCTGCATAGCTCTGGTCCCCGCCCGCGTCCCTTCCCTCCAATCAGCAGGGAGGGAAGGGACGCGGGCGGGGACCGGAGCTATGCAGGAGGCGGGGGGGAGCAGCAGACTGACAGTACAGAGGTAAACACAGCCCGCTGTGACACGCTGCGTGTTGGCAGCGCAGCTGTGATTTATGGGTGATCGCAGAGCGCAGGGGGAACTTAGGGGGGATCTGGATAGCAACAGAGGCTGGGCTGTATAGGCAGACCCAGCCTCTGTATGCAGATTTCATTGTGAGAACCCCACCTCGAGTCCTCTTTAAAACGCTTGCAGGGGGAAATACGCTCGGCTAATGAAAGTGAATGGGATGGTGCACACCAGAGTGGTTCGTTTTTCCCCCAAATGTAAACTGCTGTCCTGCAGCATTTTTTAGATTTAAAGTATAGGAAAGTGGAAAACCGCTCTGAAAAACGCTACATCAGAGCGGTTTTCCAGGCGGTTTTGTTACAGAAGGTGTAACAGCTTTACTGTAACAAAATATGACATCTGCTGCACAAAAACGCTCCAAAAAACACTAGGCATGTTTAGAAAACCTCTCTAAACATGCCGAGAATCGCTCTAAAAATCTGCTTCAAAAACCTCTAGCTTTAGCAGATCTGCTAGAAGTTTTTGGTGTGCACTGGCCCTAAGAAGTATGATTCTTCCAGAGTAAAATGAGCCGTAAATTACTTTATTCCCATGTTGCGGTCACTTACAGTAGGTAGTAGAAATCCGACAGAACCGTCAGGTTTTGGACTAGCCCATCTCCTTATGGGAGATTCTCATGGTAAGCACTTAGTGAATGGCAGTTGCTCTGTCCAACTGCCAAAAAAGTGGAGGCTGGCCAACATCATTGTATAAAGACATTTTCAGGGAATGTCTTTTTAAAGAATAAAACACTTCTGGAGAATCCCCCATGAAGAGATGGATTAGTCCAAAACCTGTCGGTTCTGACAGATTTCTTCTACTACTGTAAGTGACAGCATCATAGGAGAAAATACATTTATGGCTCATTTTACTCTAGAAGAAACATACTTCTTATTTGTATAAATTTACATGTATTTTAAATTTTACAATTTTCACGATAGTGGTCCTTTAAAAAAATGAAACCGGAACCCTACATGTTCCTATTAATAAAACTTGGTTTATTGATGTTCAAAAATGCATCAACAACTTTGTCTGGAATGGAAAAAAACCTCGTACCTCGCACAAGATAATGACCCTATCAAAAAAATTTGGAGGTATGGGTTTACCTTGTATCGAATCATATTATAAGGCTGCAAACCTAGATATGATCAGACATTGGTGGTCTTCGGATAGACCCTGGGTACAACTTGAACAACTCCTCACAGGCGCAAACTTGAGGGACTTACTAACTAGCTTAATAATGGGGCAAAACTTCCCCAAAATCCGTATCCTTCCATACAAGCTTCATTAAAAGCCTGGGAAAGCTTTTTTAAAGACCCCCCTCCCAAATCTAACTCCATTGTAATGCAGACTAATTTAAGAGCCCTCAGATATTTCATACCAGACCTAGACCTGTCGGTATGGAATCAACTGGGAATATCCTCCTTCTCTGACCTTTTTGTAAACAACCAACTCAAATCCTTCAGTTCATTAAGCAGCCAATTCCATCTCCCCCCAAACTAACTCTTTACTTACCACAGACTGTATCATCTGATCTCCTCTAAAAATCTATGTCCACCTTCTATACAACCTGAAATTTTAGCCATGCTTAACTTTAAAGGCCATTATAAAGGTGGCATTTCTGTTTGGTATGAAACAATTAGAACAGGCAAGACTTCACCATTACTACGATACTCCAGAATTTGGTCTACGGACCTTCATAGAGATATCTCGGTACCTCAACTAATCAAATCCAACAACATGATCTCTAGACTGTCCAAATGTAACTCCCACTGGGAAATGTCCTGTAAGATTCTCTATAGATGGTACATAACCCAGAGGAAGATTGCCTCATTTGCACCTAATGCCTCCCCGACTTGCTGGAAATGCAACTCTGACTAGAGTTGGGCCGAACCTCCGATTTTAGGTTCGCGAACCTGGTTCGCGAACTTCCGCGGAAGGTTCGGTTCGGGTTAAAGTTCGCGAACCGCAATAGACTTCAATGGGGATGCGAACTTTGAAAAAAAAAATAATTATGCTGGCCACAAAAGTGATGGAAAAGATGTTTCAAAGGGTCTAACACCTGGAGGGGGGCATGGCGGAGTGGGATACATGCCAAAAGTCCCCGGGAAAAATCTGGATTTGACGCAAAGCAGCGTTTTAAGGGCAGAAATCACATTGAATGCTAAATGACAGGCCTAAAGTGCTTTCAAACATCTTGCATGTGTATACATCAATCAGGTAGTGTAATTAAGGTACTGCTTCACACTGACACACCAAACTCACCGTGTAACGCAGCGCAAACAGCTGTTTGTGTAGTGACGGCCGTGCTGGACTGGTGCGCACCATGGCGAGAGTGCAGGTTTTGGTGGCTTTACAGCCCATATGGTCGCCTGGCTGATGTAGCTGAATGACAGAACAGTGACTGTCCAGCTGATCAAATTTGGTCTGACCACAATGAGGCAACGACCTTATTATCGTGGGTGTGCCCCCCGAGACACTCATCTAGGTCATTGCTTCATTGTGATACGCAAGCCCCTTCACCACGGCAAGGTAATGATCACGAAGGGGAATGGGCGCATGTAAATGCCTTTTCTTTTGTTGTTGCAGCTGCCCGCAGTGCAGCCAGAAAAATTAGGCAGTCATGTACACGCACCAGAAAAATTATTACAGCGGCCGCTGCTAGCAGCGGCCTAAAAAATTCAGCAATCCGCCTGGAGTCCCGGACCCTGTTGGTGGTGGCAGAGAAGGTAGTCAAGCGGCCTGCAGGCAGACATGCTGTGTGGAGGGACTGGGAGCGACTTAGTCTTCTTGGGGCAGGCCAGGCAGCCAGTCACACGGCGTGCAGGCAGAGATGCTGTGTGTGCGGGGACTGACTTAGTCTTGGGGCGGGCAGCAGCCCTCCGGGATCCATGCCTCATTCATTTTGATAAAGGTGAGGTACTTAACACTTTTGTGACTTAGGCGACTTCTCTTCTCTGTGACAGTGCCTCCAGCTGCGCTGAAGGTCCTTTCTGAGAGGACGCTTGCGGCAGGGCAGGAGAGAAGTTGGATGGCAAATTGGGACAGCTCTGGCCACAGGTCAAGCCTGCGCACCCAGTAGTTCAAGGGTTCCTCATCGCTGTTCACAGCAGTGTCTACATCCACACTTAAGGCCAGGTAGTTGGCTACCTGCCGTTCCAGGCGTTGGTGGAGGGTGGATCCGGAAGGGCTACGGCGAGGCATTGGACTAAAGAACGTCCGCATGTCCGACATCACCATGAGATCGCTGGAGCGTCCTGTCTTTGACTGCTTGGACACGGGAGGAGGATTAGTGGCAGTGGTACCTTGCTGGCGTTGTGCCGTCACATCACCCTTAAAGGCATTGTAAAGCATAGTTGACAGCTGGTTCTGCATGTGCTGCATCCTTTCCACCTTCCGGTGAGTTGGTAACAGGTCCGCCACTTTGTGCCTGTACCGAGGGTCTAGTAGTGTGGCCACCCAGTACAGCTCATTCCCCTTGAGGTTTTTTATACGGGGGTCCCTCAACAGGCAGGACAGCATAAAAGACGACATCTGCACAAAGTCGGATCCAGTACCCTCCATCTCCTCTTGCTCTTCCTCAGTGACGTCAGGTAAGTCAACCTCCTCCCCCCAGCCGCGAACAATACCACGGGAAGGTTGAGCAGCACAAGCCCCTTGCGATGCCTGCTGAGGTTGTTCTCCTGCCGCTGTCCCCTCCTCCTCCTCCTCCCCCAAAGAAACACCTTGCTCATCATCCTCTGAGTCTGACTCGTCTTCTGCACACGACTTCTCTTCTTCCTCCTCCTCCCCCCTCTGTGCTGCCGCAGGTGTTGAGGAAACAGCTGGGTCTGATGAAAATTGGTCCCATGCCTGTTCCTGCCGTAACGGTTCCTGGTCACGCTCATTCACAGCTTCATCCGCCACTCTATGCACAGCACGCTCCAAGAAGTAGGCGTAGGGAATTAAGTCGCTGATGGTGCCCTCACTGCGGCTCACCAGGTTGGTCACCTCCTCAAACGGCCGCATGAGCCTGCATGCATTTTCCATCAGTGTCCAGTTGTCGGGCCAGAACATCCCCATCTTCCCAGACTGTTTCATTCTACTGTAGTTGTAGAGGTAGTGGGTCACGGCTTTCTTCTGTTCTAGCAGGCGGGAGAACATGAGCAGGGTCGAGTTCCAGCGAGTCGGGCTATCGCAAATGAGGCGTCTCACCGGCATGTTGTTTTTGCGCTGAATTTCCGCAAAGCGTGCCATGGCTGTGTAAGACCGCCTCAAATGCCCACAGAACTTCCTGGCCTGCTTCAGGACATTCGCTAAGCCAGGGTACTTTGCCACAAATCTTTGAACCACTAGATTCATGACATGTGCCATGCAGGGTATGTGTGTCAGCTTCCCCATATGCAAAGCGGCAAGCAGATTGCTGCCATTGTCGCACACCACGTTGCCTATCTCCAGGTGGTGCGGGGTCAGCCACTCATCCACCTGTTTCTTAACAGCAGCCAGGAGAGCTGCTCCAGTGTGACTCTCCGCTTTGAGACAAGACATGTCTAAGATGGCGTGACAGCGTCGTACCTGGCATGCAGCATAGGCCCTGCGGAGCTGGGGCTGTGTAGCTGGAGAGGAGAACTGCCACTCAGCCAAGGAGGAGGAGGACAGCGAAGAGCATGTAGCAGGAGGAGAGGAGGTGGCAGGAGGCCTGCCTGCAAGCCGTGGAGGTGTCACAATTTGGTCCGCTGCGCCCTGCTTGCCATAGTTCACCACCAGGTTCACCCAATGGGCTGTGTAGGTAATGTAGCGGCCCTGCCCGTGCTTGGCAGACCAGGCATCCGTGGTCAGGTGTACCCTTGACCCAACGCTCTTCGCAAGAGATGACACCACTTGCCTCTCAACTTCACGGTGCAGTTGGGGTATGGCCTTTCTCGAAAAATAAGTGCGGCCTGGCATCTTCCACTGCGGTGTTCCGATGGCCACAAATTTACGGAAGGCCTCAGAGTCCACCAGCCGGTATGGTAACAGCTGCCGAGCTAACAGTTCCGCCACGCCAGCTGTCAGACGCCGGGCAAGGGGGTGACTGGCCGAAATTGGCTTCTTCCGCTCAAACATTTCCTTCACGGACACCTGACTGCTGCTGTGGGCAGAGGAGCAGGAACCGCTCAAGGGCAGAGGCGGAGTGGAGGAGGGTGCCTGTGAAGGTGGAAGGGAGAAAGCGGCAGAAGCAGATAATGCACCTGATGGAGGAGGAAGAGGAGAAGGAGGGTGGCTTTGCTTTTGTGTGCTGCTGCTGCTTTTGCTCAGGTGGCCATCCCATTGCTGTTTGTGCCTTTTCTCCAGGTGCCTTCGTAAGGCACTTGTCCCTACGTGAGTGTTGGCCTTTCCACGGCTCAATTTTTGTTGGCAGAGCGAACAGATGGCTTTGGTCCGATCTGAGGCACACACATTAAAAAATTTCCACACCGCTGAGCCACCCTGGGATGTGGGCACTATGGGGACCTCAGCAGCTGATGCTGAAGGGCAAGTTGGCTGGCTGTACATAGGTGGCGATACATGGTGCCGGACTCTGCCACCAGCTGTTTCTGACGAAGAGCTGCCCCAGCTTCTTTCAGCAACTTCTCTCCTACTACTACTCTCTGACTCCCCCTCTGAACTGTCCCCCTCTTCATCTCCTCTATTGGGAACATACAGAGGATCCCTATTACCGTCATCATCGTAGTCATCCTGCCCAGCTTCGCTTGCCTCAGACAAATCCAAACTTGCACCATCAGTAGGTCCTTCATCCTCCTGACACGTTACATCCATAGTGTTGCCGCGTAACTCAGACATATGAGCTGGTGAAAATTAATCTGGCTGTAACAACAATGGCTGTGCATCAGTGATTTCAACACTAAATAATTCTTGCGAAGTGTCAAATGCAGCGGAAGTGGTGCTAGTAGTAGCGCTGGTGGCTGAGCAAGATGAGGTGTTCTGTGTCGCTAAATACTCAACCACGTCCTGACAATCTTGGGAGGTGATGGGACGTGCCTTCTTCCGAGCACTGTACTGTGGGCCAGGTCCACACAAAATTACATTTACACGACCTCGCGCAGACCTGCCGGGTGGCCTTCCTCTGGCTCTGGCACTACCTCTTCCTCTACCTGTTTTGTCCATATCGGGTATGCACGGAGTGGTATATCACACTGCGTGCACTCACGTAGGTAGGTGGGTTCACTTAACTGCACAGGTATGCGCACTGATGCGGTGGGTTCACTGAACAGAACAGGTATACAGTGGCGGGTACACAGAACAGGTATGCATTGGCGGGTCCACTGAACAGAACAGGTATGCAGTGGCGGGTTCACTAAACAGAACAGGTATACAGTAGCGGGTTCACTAAACAGAACAGGTATACAGTGGCGGGTTCACTAAACAGAACAGGTATACAGTGGCGGGTTCACAGAACAGGTATGCAGTGGCAGGTTCACTGAACACAACAGGTATGCAGTGGCGGGTTCACTGAACAGGTATACAGTGGCGGGTCCACTGAACAGAACAGGTGTGCAGTGGCGGGTTCACTAAACAGAACAGGTATACAGTGGCGGGTTCACTAAACAGAACAGGTATACAGTGGCGGGTTCACTAAACAGAACAGGTATACAGTGGCGGGTTCACTAAACAGAACAGGTATACAGTGGCGGGTTCACAGAACAGGTATGCAGTAGCAGGTTCACTGAACACAACAGGTATGCAGTGGCGGGTTCACTGAACAGGTATACAGTGGCGGGTCCACTGAACAGAACAGGTATGCAGTGGCGGGTTCACTAAACAGAACAGGTATACAGTGGCGGGTTCACTAAACAGAACAGGTATACAGTGGCGGGTTCACAGAACAGGCATGCAGTGGCAGGTTCACTGAACACAACAGGTATGCAGTGGCGGGTTCACTGAACAGGTATACAATGGCGGGTTCACTAAACAGAACAGGTATACAGTGGCGGGTTCACTAAACAGAACAGGTATACAGTGGCGGGTTCACTAAACAGAACAGGTATACAGTGGCGGGTTCACAGAACAGGTATGCAGTGGCAGGTTCACTGAACACAACAGGTATGCAGTGGCGGGTTCACTGAACAGGTATACAGTGGCGGGTCCACTGAACAGAACAGGTATGCAGTGGCGGGTTCACTAAACAGAACAGGTATACAGTGGCGGGTTCACTAAACAGAACAGGTATACAGTGGCGGGTTCACAGAACAGGTATGCAGTGGCAGGTTCACTGAACACAACAGGTATGCAGTGGCGGGTTCACTGAACAGGTATACAGTGGCGGGTCCACTGAACAGAACAGGTATGCAGTGGCGGGTTCACTAAACAGAACAGGTATACAGTGGCGGGTTCACTAAACAGAACAGGTATACAGTGGCGGGTTCACAGAACAGGTATGCAGTGGCAGGTTCACTGAACACAACAGGTATGCAGTGGCGGGTTCACTGAACAGGTATACAGTGGCGGGTCCACTGAACAGAACAGGTATGCAGTGGCGGGTTCACTAAACAGAACAGGTATACAGTGGCGGGTTCACTAAACAGAACAGGTATACAGTGGCGGGTTCACTAAACAGAACAGGTATACAGTGGCGGGTTCACAGAACAGGTATGCAGTGGCAGGTTCACTGAACACAACAGGTATGCAGTGGCGGGTTCACTGAACAGGTATACAGTGGCGGGTCCACTGAACAGAACAGGTATGCAGTGGCGGGTTCACTAAACAGAACAGGTATACAGTGGCGGGTTCACTAAACAGAACAGGTATACAGTGGCGGGTTCACAGAACAGGTATGCAGTGGCAGGTTCACTGAACACAACAGGTATGCAGTGGCGGGTTCACTGAACAGGTATACAGTGGCGGGTTCACTAAACAGAACAGGTATACAGTGGCGGGTTCACTAAACAGAACAGGTATACAGTGGCGGGTTCACTAAACAGAACAGGTATACAGTGGCGGGTTCACAGAACAGGTATGCAGTGGCAGGTTCACTGAACACAACAGGTATGCAGTGGCGGGTTCACTGAACAGGTATACAGTGGCGGGTCCACTGAACAGAACAGGTATGCAGTGGCGGGTTCACTAAACAGAACAGGTATACAGTGGCGGGTTCACTAAACAGAACAGGTATGCAGTGGCGGGTTCACAGAACAGGTATGCAGTGGCAGGTTCACTGAACACAACAGGTATGCAGTGGCGGGTTCACTGAACAGGTATACAGTGGCGGGTCCACTGAACAGAACAGGTATGCAGTGGCGGGTTCACTAAACAGAACAGGTATACAGTGGTGGGTTCACTAAACAGAACAGGTATACAGTGGCGGGTTCACAGAACAGGTATGCAGTGGCAGGTTCACTGAACACAACAGGTATGCAGTGGCGGGTTCACTGAACAGGTATACAGTGGCGGGTCCACTGAACAGAACAGGTGTGCAGTGGCGGGTTCACTGAACAGGTATGCAGTGGTGGGTTCACAGAACAGGTATGCAGTGGTGGGTTCACAGCACAGGTATGCAGTGGTGGGTTCAATGAACAGGTATACAGTGGCGGGTCCACTGAACAGAACAGGTATGCAGTGGCAGATTCACTGAACAGGTATGCAGTGGTGGGTTCACAGCACAGGTATGCAGTGGTGGGTTCACAGCACAGGTATGCAGTGGTGGGTTCACAGCACAGGTATGCAGTGGTGGGTTCACAGCACAGGTATGCAGTGGTGGGTTCACAGAACAGGTATGCAGCCAGACAGGAACAAGTTAAGCCTAACTAATCTTTCCCTGAGAGACAGTCTGCAGCAGCTCGCCCTACTCTCACTAACGCAGGCAGCACACGAGTGACCGTAATGGCCGCCGCTGCCTGCCTTATATAAGGGGGGGTGGGGCTCCAGGGGCTAGTGTAGCCTAATTGGCTACACTGGGCCTGCTGACTGTGATGTAGAGGGTCAAAGTTGACCCTCCATGTGCATTATGGGGCGAACCGAACTTCCGCAAAGGTTCGCCTGCGGGACGCGAACGCGAACCACGGAAGTTCGCATGGAACCGTTCGCAGGCGAACCGTTCGGCCCAACTCTAACTCTGACACCGGTACCTACCTACATATGTTTTGGATCTGTCCTAAAGTTACACCACTTTGGACAGAAGTAGAATCTCATATTAGCAGAACATGCCTTCCTGGCTTCAAATTATGCCCTTCTTTAGCATTATTGATGGTTGACATAGATAAAATTCCTCCCAATCTACAATCCATTATTGCCCATCTCATCCTGAACACACTCTATACAATCTCTTCGAACTGGAAATCTCAGGAAAACTTGGTATTTCGACAGGTACTATACTCTACCTGTTCAAACATCCAACTAGAGCAAAAGATCAGAGCTAGATTAGGAGTTAAATCTGAACACTACATTATCCCTAAATCTTGGTTATAAACCCATGGCTTAGGTTTATGTATATGCAATTTTGTTCTCTATATTCAATGATGACATCAGAGTCTGTCGTTAGCTAATAATGCTTAGACCTTGGTTTGTTATGTCTGTTCCTTATGTTCTATATGTTAAGGTTGAAGGTTATTACTTATAGCCATTTCTCTTCTTGGAAACCAACTACAAGTCAAACCAGATGATATACCTACACTGGCGGGTGGCCTTATGGCCATCTGGTCTCGCCGGTTTTAGTAATTGGGCTCACCCCCCTTGATGACTACCCTAAGGGTTGTGTAAATGTCAGATAAGGGGCTCTCCTCCTGATTAATGACTTGTCCTGTTAAAAGAGGAACTCCAGTGAAAATAATTTAATATAAAAAGGTGCTTAATTTTTACAATAATTATGTATACATGATTTAGTCAGAGTTTGCTCATTGTAAAATCTTTCCTCTCCCAGATTCACATTCTGACATGTATTACATGGTGACATTGTTACTGTGGGCAGATTATGTAGCTGTTCTGGCTTTAACAGACAGCTATAAACAGCCATTTCCTGTGTGTGTCATTGTTACATTGTGGCAGTTTGCCCAGAGTACCGTACGGTACCAGAGCCTCTTGTGGGAGGGGTTTCAGCACAAAATCAGTCATACAGCGCCCCCTGATGGTCTGTTTGTGAAAATCATTATATTTTTCATGTAAAAGTGGGTATCAGCTACTGATTGGGATAAAGTTCAATTCTTGGTCGGAGTTTCTCTTTAAGTATAATGATGTTATCTCTTTTTCAGGGCCCTTTTCCACTAGCGCGTTTGCGCTAGCTGAATCGCAAAACCGCAAACCGCTAGCGATTTTACAATCGCTACGGTTTGCTTTTTAACATAGGAATCGCGGTAGGTCATTTCCACTACCGCGATTCGTTTTTTACTTAATCGCGATCGCGCCGCGGAGCGACTTTTGCCGCGATTTTGCTATGCAGTGCATAGCATAGCAAAATCGCGGCCGCAAAAGTCGGGAAAACGGCGGAATTGCGATTCAGCAATCGCTAGCGTTCAGCGCGAACGCTAGCGACTGCTAGTGGAAAAGGGCCCTCAGTGGCGTAGCTACAAACCTCTGGGCCCCAATGCGGAATCTGTATGAGGGCCCCCCCGCCACCCCTTTGCTTTTCCCCCCCATGAACACACACGCCAATTTACTAGCAACCCACTTTGATACACACACGCCAATTTACTAGCAACCCACTTTGATACACGCACGCACACACACACATACATTGTACACACACACCCTGATACATACATACACACACACACACATTGTACACACATACACACACATTGTACACACACACCCTGATACATACATACACGCACACACTATATACACACACACACACACACACAATAGCGGTTCTACTCCCTGGGCCCCATGCAGCAGGGGCATAGGGCTCATGGGCGCGCCTGTGTGCTGGAGGGGCCCATGTGTTCCACACACACATTGTACACACACACCCTGATACATGCACGCACACACACACACACACACACACACACACACACACATTGTACACACACACCCTGATACACACACACGCACACACACATTGTACAAACATACACACACACACACATCATGCACACATTGTACACACACACCCTGATACATATACACACACACACACACACACACACAATAGCGGTTCTACTCCCTGGGCACCATGCAGCAGGGGCATAGGGCTCATGGGCGCGCCTGTGTGCTGGAGGGGCCCATGTGTTCCAGGCGGCTGTGGCAGGTACTCACACCATGACACATACTAGAGTAGCATTTACCACATCTGCGTTGCAACGAGACTCTGGTGTGCCGCTGCATCCGTGCAAGTACCCACCGGCCGCCACAGCCACCTGGAAGACACATGGCATGGGTCCCTCCAGCACAAGTTCAGGATAGCTCATGGCCCAGGCCCTACACCCCTATTTTAGGGGGCCCACTAGTCACTGTTTTTTGGCACAAAGCATAAAGCAGTTAAAAAGGCATTTATGGCAACTTAGCCAACTACTCACCGTCCGTCCAAGAGTAACTGACAGTCCTCCACAAACCACACTATGGCAGCAGCAGGCAGGCAGGCAGAAACTGTTTCAGCCAGGCACGTGGGTGGGCAGCTGGGCGGCAAACACGTCTGCACACTGACTGTGACAGACACTCTCTGGCAGCTCTCTCTCTCGACAGTCACAGGCTAGGTAGATGGGAGGAGCTAGGCCTGCCAGCCAGAGATCAGTGAGTGAGGGGGCGGTACAGGCTGCGGAGAGTGATGTGTCTCACTCACCGCAGTAATAGATAGAGCTAGAGGCCAGCCAGCACCAGGGGAGAGAGCGAGTGACGTCATAGTCACAGACAGTGACAACTCATCTCGCCAGACTCGCCTGGCTGTTCCGCCGAGTCTGCCGCTAATGAGTGCTCACTGCTGTCTGCTGCTGACGCTGAGGAGGAGGGAGGCGGAGCCGAGGGAGAGAGTCAGAGAGAGATGAGATGAGATCCTCATCCTGGCTGCTCCGCCGAGTCTGCCGCTAATGACTGCTCACTGCTGTCTGCTGCTGACGCTGGGGAGGAGGGAGGTGGAGCCTAGGGAGAGAGTCAGAGAGAGATGAGATGAGATCAGGGTCTGCCGGAGCTGGCGGCCGCGCTGCAATCCTCGTCCTCTCAAAAACGTTACATTATGCAAACAGGGTGGGGGGCCCGGCGGCCGGGCCCCCCCTCAAGGCTTCAGGTCGGCGGGCCCCGTCGCGAATGCGACCTCCATTGCTACGCCCCTGCTCTTTTTCATTGTTCTGCATTTGTACAATGAGCTGTGTATCCCATTAATTTGTAGTGAACTGCCTATCTTACCTGTTACAATTTACAATAAAAAACTTTGTATAACGAAAAAAAAAAATGAAAACAGTTGTTTTACAGTATAATGTAATTTTGCCTTCTGAAAACAATTGGCGAGTCTTAACCTAGGTACAGTTTTAACCTGAGGCTTAACATATATCAGATGATGTATGAGCAGATTGACCAAGAGACAGACCTCTCTCTGATTGAATCTGATCAGAGAGATCTGTTGGGCACCGTAAACTTCAGGCCAATTCCCGATCAATTTCAACATGAAATGTTTCAGGAACCAGCCTCGTGATGCCACCTTGTCACCTCGTTGTCCCGTTTGTTCCCCCTAGTATAAAATGTGCCTCTTCGGTGCCATGTGCATGAACACTTTACCCGTCGGTGTCTGCCATTATCTCCATCCTCTTCTTCCCATACACGTGTACCACGTGGTTGCCATTGTCTACTTGGAAACGTGTGACATCACACACGCACCCACGTGCAATACATCAGCAACTGCGTGGGGCGTGGCCAAACATACTACCACAGCTTCCAACAAACCCTGCACATCAGCGGCCTCCAGTGGCCAAACCGACTACCACAGCTTCCAACAAACCCTGCACATCAGTGGCCTCCAGTGGTCAAACCTACTACCACAGCTTCCAACAATCACTGCAAACCATCGGCCTCTAGTGGCCAAACCTACTACCACAGCTTCCAACAATCCCTGCACATCAGCGGCCTCCAGTGGCCAAACCTACTACCACACCTTCCAACAATCCCTGCAAATCATCTGCCTCCAGTGGTCAAACTTAATACCCAAGCTTCCAACAATCCCTGCAAACCATCTGCCTCAAGTGGCCAAACCTACTTCCCCAGCTTCCAACAAACCCTGCACATCAGCGGCCTCCAGTGGCTAAACCTACTACCCCAGCTTCCAACAAACCCTGCACATCAGCGGCCTCCAGTGGCTAAACCTACTACCCCAGCTTCCAACAAACCCTGCACATCAGCGGCCTCCAGTGGCTAAACCTACTACCCCAGCTTTCAACAAACCCTGCACATCAGCGGCCTCCAGTGGCCAAGCCTACTACCCCAGCTTCCAACAAACCCTGCAATTCAACATCCTCCATACACCAAACCTAGAACCTCAGCTTCCAGCAAACCCTGCAAACCATCTGCCTCCAGTGGCCAAACCTACTACCCCAGCTTCCAACAAACCCTGCAAACCAGTGGCCTTCAGTCCAGGGGCCACAACTACTACCCCTGCTACAAACAAATCCTGCACATCAGCGGCCTCCAGTGGCCAAACCTAGTACCTCAGCTTCTAGCAAACCCTGCACATCATCAGCCTCCTGTGCTGCTCCCGCTCAGCGCTACATAGCCCTAGACAAGTCATGCATGCAACAGTTCATCTGTCTGCGTGAAAGACCTTCTAGACATGAACACTACATTACGTGTCCTGATTTCCCCTTGCAGCTTTGGCCCTGCAGAGGTGGCAGATCAAAGGTGAAGGCTATGACTAAATCATCTTTTTACTTACTGGAATTCTGAAAGAGTGGAAATGCCTTAGACTGAAATAGGTTACTTATACAGTACATCGCATTACTCAAGAGTTCTGAACATCCAAACATTCCTTATTATAAGATACATTTCCCCAGCTGAAAATTCCTCTGCACATACTGTACATTGAGTTCAAGTAGCGTGCAAAGAAAAATGATCATCTGCTACACAATTTATATTGCTGGAACTATACCTGGAACTATGCTGGTTTCCAGTCCCTTTAACATAACTTTTTGGGAAAAGGTTTACAATAATTATGCCTACAAACTGTTAACTATTAGAAGCTTGAAATGTAACTATTTACAGTATGTGAAGTAACTGAAAGTGAAAACAGGGTGGGATTTACATACCAAGAGGCAATAAACACAAAAAACCTAGAACCTTAAACTTTGCCCTCAATACCTCCAAGTTTTGGACCAAGTAAACTGGTATTGTTCAGGCAGCGATGCCCCATGCTGGTTTGCTCAACTCTTCTGGAAACAACAGCCTGCTTCGGGGCTATTATATGAGGTTAGCCTGTCAATGCTACCTCTAGGCTGGAGGAAGGTTCTCATGAGGTAGGGGGTCTACTGTAGGTGACCACCAAGTCTTCACCAGAACTTCCTGCAATAGTCGATGAGCTTTGTTGCTTAGTGTCCATCAGGTCATGCCCGTGGGATCGCCTACTAGTGACAAAGAGAACAGGAGAAACCACAATGTGGATATAATTGTCTAAGCCAAGTCGAGAAGCAGAATCGTAGTCCTGTAACAAACAACAGTCAGAGCAATCAGATAATGTGTGTAATTGAATAACAGAGCAAGGGTTGGATGTAGATGGATCATGGATGCAGTCAGGGACCAGACAGGAGTCAGGGTAGGTGCCAATCAGACAAGCTGAGACAGAATAGGTCAAGGACAAACAGATGAATCAGACTGAGGATAGTCAGGAAAGTGGTGTCAAACAGGAGCTAAGGATAAGTTGGTCAGAAACTCTGCACATGGTCAGGCAATCACCAGAGTTGACAGAGCTATCAGCATTAAGTGCTGGTGGAGATGGCCTTTTCTAGGCAGGGGATTGCATCTTGGCGAGCATGCCCACAAACTTTTGCCAAACAAGGATAGTCTAGCATAGCCCGCAGAGCATGATGTCATAATGCATATATCCCTGGCAAAAGACATAAGACCTCAAGCTAGTGACGTGGACATGCAAAGAGAGACACGGACAACAAGACAGTAGCCTGATCAGGTGAGTACTAAAGGGCCCAAGGGGCTCAAAAAGTCTTAGATGTATGCTTTTTCGTATTTGTTTTTTTTAGAGAGGGAGGTGCGGGGGGGGGGGGGGGGGTGTTATATTTTTTTTAAAATAGTGTAAAAGAACAGATAAAAGTTCAAGTTAAAATCATGTTGGTGGAAGGAAGGCCCATCCTGATATGTCTTGATATCCCCAGGGTAAATGGGGAGGGGGGGATCCCGCACACAACAAGCAGTGGGATCACATTCAGGAAAAGGTCATGAACCCACCATTGGCCTTATTCTGCAGTTTATGTGTCAGTTAAGGGGCACTTTAAAATACCACAAAAGATGCTGGCACTATGCAAATTAATGCGGTATTAAACTCTGACATAATATTCAATAAAAAATGTGTTTTCCTACTTTTTATAACCCATACAGTTCCCATATTTGCTTTTGTGCACAAGTATTATTATTCATTTAGAAATTACAAGTTCCATAAGTACACTTTATTTGCTCTGAAAGCTGCCATTGCATTTTATTCATAGCTACAGTATTTACGGTATATATTGTAATGTACCCAGTGATTATTTCTGAGCTGTCTGCTGATCTAGACACATTAGAAGGAGTTTCAGCACTGCCAGGAAATGTTTACATTCCTCTCTTGCTACAATTATGTAAACACAAGTTAATGCTATCCCCTCTGCACATGCGGATCTTAAGCCCAATCTACACAATACGATTCTTTGTACGATTTGATTACGATTCTATTTACGACTCGGTTGAATCCGACATGTCCGATCGGGATTCGATTTAATTCAGTTCGATTTGCCATTGCAAAACAATCGGACATGTCAGATTTAATCGAATCGTAAAAAGAATCGTACAAAGAATCGTATCGTGTAGATTGGGCTTTACTCCAGGGAGCGTTCTATTGAAAAAGTAAGTTCTGTGTTTAAATGAATGCTGTTCTGCTAAAAAAAAAAATTTGTGGTAGTATCAGAATCGGAATCAATTTATTTCGCCAAGTAAGTTTGCACTTACAAGAAATTTGTCTTGACAGTTGCTTAAAGGGGAACTTCAGCCTAAACAAACATACTGTCATCAACTTACATTAGTTATGTTAATTAGAATAGATAGGTAATATAATCTCTTACTCACCCTGTTTTAAAAGAACAGGCAAATGTTTGTGATTCATGGGGGCTGCCATCTTTGTTATGGGGCAGCCATCTTTTTGGTTGAAAGGAGGTGACAAGGAGCAGGAGACACAGTTCCAACTGTCCTGTGTCCTGATAACCCCTCCCAGCTGCACACACTAGGCTTCAAATGTCAAATTCAAAATGTAAAAAAAAAATTGCACCAAAACAGCAGAACGAGAACAACAACATCAGAAATCCCATCATGCTTTGCACAGCATCAGGGGGAAAAAGCCCGGGCAGTTTTCTTCCGTGCAGCTAAAAATGAGGCTTGTATAAGAGAAACAAAGTTCTGATGCTGTGAAGCTGTTAAAGAAACACCAGGCCTTTTCAATGCTGCTGAGTCGATTTTTAGTCCGGTTCACTTTAACAAACACAAACAAAAACAATACAAGGACAGACAATATATATATTACAAGTCAAAGACAGTATGTAAGTTATGGTGGCAGTAAGCAAGGTGCGAATTGTTCATTTTCAGTTCTATGTTGTAATGCTCTCCAGTCCTATCAGCTAGTGTAGAACATTACATTACATTTTGAGGTAGGCCAAACTTTTTCAGCTGCCGTAGATGGTAAATCCTCTGTTGTGCTTTCTTGACGATAGTGACAGTATTGTTGTCCCGTTTTAGGTTGTGTGAGATTGTGGACCCAAGAAACTTGAATGACTCTACCTGGGTTATCGTGGATCCATTTATGGTTAAAGGAAGGTGCTAGGGGGGGAGATCTCCTAAAGTCTTTATATGCCATAAATAATCTTTTAGAGCAACAAAAGAAATGCTGGGTTTCATATCACTTTAATAATAATCATGATACTTCTAACCATAACAATACCCTAATGATCTCATACATCACGGTTGTATTTGCCCATTTTGCAGCAAACTTTTTTTTTTCTCCTTAAGAAAAATCTTAAACTTGCAAAGAACTCCGGGGCGGGCAAGAACAGGTTCACATACATTCATCTGGCTCTTGAAGTCTCTACGATCCTGATAGGAACAGCTGTCTGCGGAGGCCACAATGGGCACTTTCTTGCAATGTGAGAAAGAGATATGGAATGTCACCCAGGCCCGGGGCTACAGACAATGCTTAGCACCCAGCTGTGTGACTCAATAGGCACCTCTCCAACCTCTCTACCCTCTCCCTGACTCACCTTTTATCTCTATGGCCCACAGCTGTCCTTCCCTGCACTGCAGACGCACAGACAGCTACAATCCCCTACACAAAGCACAATAGAAGTCACTTGCGGCCGGGCAAGCCTCCAAACAGGTCCGTGAATTATCCGCGACATTAGTGGGGATTAGTTTCCCGCCTCCCCCCTATCCGAGGCCTAAATGATTGCAATTATTAAACGCTTTGTTAACAATGGAAGGGAATGTACAAGATGGAGATGGGAAGCATTTCTCCTCAGTGAGGAACGCAATGAGGTGACCTCACATTTTGTGAAACATCTCGCTGCCACTGTTTAGACTAGCTTAGCAAAGCTCGATTCTTTCGTTCCTTCGTGTTATGAAACATTTAGCATACCAACATTCCATCTAAAAAGGGAAAACATTCTGCTCACGCGTTTGTAGTACAGGAGGGTGAGGTGTGAGGAAGAGGGCGTCGTTCTGCACAGACAACAAAGCTCTGAGGTAAGGGAGAAAATAATATTTTTACATCAAGTCCACTAAGTTGGGGTAGGGTGGGGGTGAGGGGGTATATTTCTTATTTGAAAATAAGAAATATATCAATTTAAAGGATGGGAATAAAGTTTAGAGTTAATAAACATTTTTACAGCAGAAGAATACATATAAGCAAGACAAATTTCTTTATTTATTTATTTGTGACACTGAAGCGAAAAAAACCTCATGATATAATGAATTGGTTGTGTAATACAGATAATTAATAGAACATAGTGTCATATTTTTATTTTCAGGTATATAGCTTTTTTTATAACATTGCATCATTTTCTAATAATTGCAGATTCCACAATACACTCAGCATTTTAAAGTGGACCCAAATTAAAAATACAAGATTTAAGAAATAAAATCTATTTTCTAAATTATAATGATAAATAGCAGCCTTTTTTTTCAGCTGCATGGTGACAACTATAAAATATTTTACATTTATTTGAGAAACCCCTCCCTTCCTTTCATATTGCCGGGACAGAATCCGGCAAACTGATGGAGTAAGTGGTGTCAGGCAAAGGAGGAATTGCTAATGGCTGCCACCTGTATAACCCTAGTTGTGAAAAGAAAAGGCTGAAAAGCATGCACTGAAATGCTCATAGGCTTTAAGGAGTGTTTATTTATCTTTGTAGGTATTTCTCTGCAGAAAAACCATAAACAAAGAAGAAACAATGAGAGACAGTTGAGATAAGAGCTTCAAAAGACAGTGCTGTCCACGCCTTTATAAAGTTGCAAAGCTCACAGAAGCTCTTTTGCATAGAAAACAACTGACGTTTCTTAACTCTTCCTGTACTGGAAACAAAATGAGACTCCTATCTGTGCTAAAGTTTTATTTCTTACTACATATACAAATCATTATATTATACGTTTATTTTTACTTCAGATTCCCTTTAAGTATTTATATAGCGCCGACATTCAGTACTACGCAGCGCTGAACAGAGTATATTGTCTTGTCACTAACTGTCCCTCAGAGTGGCTCACAATCTAATCCCTACAAATGAGGAAGAAAGAGGGACATGGGTCCCAAAGAGGGACTGTCCCTCCAAAAGAGGGGGCAGTTGTGAGCTATGTCATATAGCTGACTGTCCTCAGAGAGGCGCTCACAATCTAATCCTACCATAGTCATAGTTTAATACCCTACTTTATTATTATTATTATGTATTTTTATAGCACTGATGTCTTCTGCAGCACTTGACAGAGTACATAGTCATGTCACTGACTGGCCTCATAGGAGCTCACAATTTAATCCCTACAATATCATTATTACAGTACCGTAGTCATAGTCTAATGTCCTACCATATTATTAATATTATCATTATCTCATCCTACCATGGCCATAGTCTAATGCCCTACTATATTATTATTATGTATTTTTAAAGCACTGACATCTTCTGTAGCACATTACAGAGTACATAGTCATGTCACTGACCATCCTCAAAAGAGCTCAGAGTCTAATCCCTACTGTAGCCATAGTCTAATGTCCTAGCACATTATTATTATTTATGTACTAGCTGGTTGCCCGGGTATGTATTTGGCTGGTGTCGGCTCCACCCACTTTTTCTAACCCTAACACACAATTACTCAATGACCAAGTTTGTGAGCTTTGTGGTCTTTGGTAGAAATAATTTGCATTGAAATGAAAATCTGATTAATTGTTTGAGGCTCCACCCCCTTTTCTGAATTTGAACCCCAGTCACCCAATGACCAACTGTACGGTAGAATGGTAGTAATTAAATATTCCCCTTGAAAAGCAATAGGTGAAGTTTGATTCACTTTTGTAGGCTTCACCCACTTTTCTACATAATAATCCCAGGCACCCAGTGACCAACTGTGCAAAGTTTAAGAACCCTGCCATTAACAGTGTAAAAATGGCTGCAGTTTACATTTTCCAGTGAAATTTGTATTTGTCTCCAGCCACTGATGACCCGGCGTTGCCCGGGTATGTATTTGACTGGTGTTGGCTTCGCCCACTTTTTCTAACCCTAACGCACAAACACTCAATGACCAAGTTTGTGAGATTTGGGGTCCTTGGCATCAATAATTTGTATATTCCCATAGAAATTAAAAAATCAGATTGGTTGTTTATGGCCGCACCTCTCTCCAGCATTTGAACTCCAGTCACCCAATGACCAACTGTAGCAGGTTTGAGGCATCTGCTATTAACAGTGTAAAAATGGCAGCAATTTAAATATTCCCCTTGAAAATCAACAGGTGAATTTTGATAGGCTATTATAGGCTCCACACACTTCCCTGAATATTAATCTCAGTGACCATGTGGGCAAAGTTTGGGAACCCTGCCATTAACAGTGTATGAATGGCTGCAGTTTACATTTTCCTAGTGAAATTTGATTTTGGCTCCACCCACTTTTTGTAACCTGGACACACAGTCACTCAATGACCAAGTTTGTGAGCTTTGGGGTGCTTGGCATCAATAATTTGTATTTTCCCATGAAATGAAACAAATCTGATTCACTGTTTGTGGCTCTGTCCCCTTTTCTGAATTTAAACCCCAGTGACCCAATTACCAACTGTACCAGGTTTGAGGCTTGTGCCATTAACAGTGCAAGAATGGCAGCAATTTTAATATTCTCCTTGAAAAGTGACATGTGATTTTTAATTGGCATTTTCAGACTCCACCCACTTTCCGGAATATCAATCCCAGTCACCCAGTAACCAGCTGTGCAAAGTTTGAGAACCCTGTCATTAACAGTGAGGAAAGGCTGCAGTTTACAATTTCCCAGAAAAATCTGTTTTTAACTTCACCCACTTTTTGTAACCTGGACACACAGTCACTCAATGACCAAGTTTGTGAGCTTTTGGGTTCCTGGCATCAAAATTGTGCTAATGGAAGCAGTTTATCCAGCAAAGAAATCTGGCTGTGTTTGGCTCCGCCCCTTTACTGAATTTGAACCCCAGACACTATTTTGAATTTAAAAAACTAATTTGAACCTCTGAACTATAAAATCTACTCAGCAAAACTCAAAAGGCTTGGTGTTTCTTTAACAGTTTCACAGCATCGGAACTTTGTTTTCCTTACCAAAGCATTATTTTTAGCTGCATTTTTAGCTAAGCTCCAGCCACCAAAGAAAACTGCTTGGGCTTTTTTTTCCCTGATGCTGTGCAAAGCATGATGGGATTTCCTATGTTGTTATTCACGTTGCCTAGCAACTGGGAGGGGTGATCAGCACACAGGACAGTTGGAACTGTGTCTCATGCTCCCCGTCACCTCCTTTCAACCAAAAAGATGGCTGCCCTCATGAAATCAAACATTTGCCTGTTCTTTTAAAACAGGGTGGGTAAGAGATTATATTACCTATCTATTTTAATTAACATAAGTAATGTAACTTAATGACAGTATGTTTGTTTAGGCTGAAGTTCCTCTTTAATGACCGACTGTAGCAGGTTTGAGGCCTCTGCCATTAACAGTGTAAGCATGGCTGCAGTTTCAATATTCCCCTTGAAAATATATAGGTGAATTTTGATTGGCTCTTGTAGGCTCCACCTACTTTTCAGAATATTAATCCTAGTCACTCAGTGACCAACTGTGTCAAGTTTGAGAACCCTGCCATTAACAGTGTAAGAATAGGTGCAGTTTATATTTTCCCATGTAAAAAGTTAGTTGTTTTTGGCTCCGCCCACTATTTCTAACCTTGACATACAGTCACTCAATGACCAAGTTTATGAGCTGTGGGGTCTTTGGCATCAATAAGTTGCATTTTACCATTGAAATTACACAAATCTGATTGGCTGTTTTTGGCACGCCCCATTCAGAATTTAAACCCCAGTGACTGACTGTACCAGATTTAAGGCCTCTGCCATTAAGAGTGCATGAATGGCAGCAATGTAAATATTCCCCTTGAAAATAAACAGGTGAATTTTGATTGGCTGCTGTAGGCTCCACCCACTTTCCTGAATATTAGTCCCAGTCACCCAGTGACCAACTGTGTCAAGTTTGAGAACCCTACCAATAACAGAATGGCTGAAATCAATCTAACAAATCTGATTGGCTGTTTGTGTCTCCACCCCTTTAGTAAATTTGGACCCCAGTCACCCAATGACTGACTGTATCAGGTTTGAAGCCTCTGTCATAACAGTGTAAGAATGGTAGCAATGTAAATATTCCCCTTGAAAATCAATAGGTGAATTTTGATTGGCTGTTGTAGGCTCCACCCACTTTTTGAATATTCATCCCAGTCACCCAGTGGGCAATTGTGTAAAGTTTGGGAACCCTGCCATGTAAAAAAATTTAGTTGTTGGCACCGCCCCTTTTTTCTAACCTTGACATACAGTCACTCAATTATCAAGTTTATCAGCTTTGGGGTCCTTGGTATCAATACTTTGTATATTTCCATTGAAAAATAAACAAATCTGGCTGTTTGTGGCTCCGCCCCCTTTCTGATTTGAACCCTAGTCACCCAGTGACCAACTGTACCAGGTTTGAGGCATCTGCTATTAACAGTATAAGAGAATGTAGCAAAGAAATGAACAGCGCTACTTAAAAACAGATGAGTGCTTACCTGCAAAAAAGTGCACACCCCACTCATGGGATTCAAATACACAATGAGCATACACATGACCTGTCTACCACTTGGAGGATGTTAGTTTCACTAACAATTTGCAATTTGTTAGGTACTTGTCCCTCCCACTGTCGAAGAAGTCTTTCCTCCATGGGAGGGGACCTAACACTAACTAAATTCTACCTATGCATATGCATAGCCTGGGCGCGCTACCAGTAAAATTGAGAATTGCGCAAAAAAAGTGGGATCAGCGCATCACCAGGCCGCCTCTGAATGGCCTCAGCTCAGAGATGCGCTGAGCCCCCCCAGAAACTGCAAACGCACCTTGAACCCAAACAGAGGCTCTGCATATACACCAAAGGAAAACTATTAAGTGGGAGCAGCTGACCAGAAATAAATCAATCAAACATAGCAAAGAAATGAACAGCGCTACTTAAAAACAGATGAGTGCTTACCTGCAAAAAAGTGCACACCCCACTCATGGGATTCAAATACACAATGAGCATACACATGACCTGTCTACCACTTGGAGGATGTTAGTTTCACTAACAATTTGCAATTTGTTAGGTACTTGTCCCTCCCACTGTCGAAGAAGTCTTTCCTCCATGGGAGGGGACCTAACACTAACTAAATTCTACCTATGCATATGCATAGCCTGGGCGCGCTACCAGTAAAGTTGAGAATTGCGCAAAAAAAGTGGGATCAGCGCATCACCAGGCCGCCTCTGAATGGCCTCAGCTCAGAGATGCGCTGAGCCCCCCCAGAAACTGCAAACGCACCTTGAACCCAAACAGAGGCTCTGCATATACACCAAAGGAAAACTATTAAGTGGGAGCAGCTGACCAGAAATAAATCAATCAAACATAGCAAAGAAATGAACAGCGCTACTTAAAAACAGATGAGTGCTTACCTGCAAAAAAGTGCACACCCCACTCATGGGATTCAAATACACAATGAGCATACACATGACCTGTCTACCACTTGGAGGATGTTAGTTTCACTAACAATTTGCAATTTGTTAGGTACTTGCAAATTGTTAGTGAAACTAACATCCTCCAAGTGGTAGACAGGTCATGTGTATGCTCATTGTGTATTTGAATCCCATGAGTGGGGTGTGCACTTTTTTGCAGGTAAGCACTCATCTGTTTTTAAGTAGCGCTGTTCATTTCTTTGCTATGTTTGATTGATTTATTTCTGGTCAGCTGCTCCCACTTAATAGTTTTCCTTTGGTGTATATGCAGAGCCTCTGTTTGGGTTCAAGGTGCGTTTGCAGTTTCTGGGGGGGCTCAGCGCATCTCTGAGCTGAGGCCATTCAGAGGCGGCCTGGTGATGCGCTGATCCCACTTTTTTTGCGCAATTCTCAATTTTACTGGTAGCGCGCCCAGGCTATGCATATGCATAGGTAGAATTTAGGTAGTGTTAGGTCCCCTCCCATGGAGGAAAGACTTCTTCGACAGTGGGAGGGACAAGTACCTAACAAATTGCAAATTGTTAGTGAAACTAACATCCTCCAAGTGGTAGACAGGTCATGTGTATGCTCATTGTGTATTTGAATCCCATGAGTGGGGTGTGCACTTTTTTGCAGGTAAGCACTCATCTGTTTTTAAGTAGCGCTGTTCATTTCTTTGCTATGTTTGATTGATTTATTTCTGGTCAGCTGCTCCCACTTAATAGTTTTCCTTTGGTGTATATGCAGAGCCTCTGTTTGGGTTCAAGGTGCGTTTGCAGTTTCTGGGGGGGCTCAGCGCATCTCTGAGCTGAGGCCATTCAGAGGCGGCCTGGTAATGCGCTGATCCCACTTTTTTTGCGCAATTCTCAATTTTACTGGTAGCGCGCCCAGGCTATGCATATGCATAGGTAGAATTTAGTTAGTGTTAGGTCCCCTCCCATGGAGGAAAGACTTCTTCGACAGTGGGAGGGACAAGTACCTAACAAATTGCAAATTGTTAGTGAAACTAACATCCTCCAAGTGGTAGACAGGTCATGTGTATGCTCATTGTGTATTTGAATCCCATGAGTGGGGTGTGCACTTTTTTGCAGGTAAGCACTCATCTGTTTTTAAGTAGCGCTGTTCATTTCTTTGCTATGTTTGATTGATTTATTTCTGGTCAGCTGCTCCCACTTAATAGTTTTCCTTTGGTGTATATGCAGAGCCTCTGTTTGGGTTCAAGGTGCGTTTGCAGTTTCTGGGGGGGCTCAGCGCATCTCTGAGCTGAGGCCATTCAGAGGCGGCCTGGTGATGCGCTGATCCCACTTTTTTTGCGCAATTCTCAATTTTACTGGTAGCGCGCCCAGGCTATGCATATGCATAGGTAGAATTTAGTTAGTGTTAGGTCCCCTCCCATGGAGGAAAGACTTCTTCGACAGTGGGAGGGACAAGTACCTAACAAATTGCAAATTGTTAGTGAAACTAACATCCTCCAAGTGGTAGACAGGTCATGTGTATGCTCATTGTGTATTTGAATCCCATGAGTGGGGTGTGCACTTTTTTGCAGGTAAGCACTCATCTGTTTTTAAGTAGCGCTGTTCATTTCTTTGCTATGTTTGATTGATTTATTTCTGGTCAGCTGCTCCCACTTAATAGTTTTCCTTTGGTGTATATGCAGAACCTCTGTTTGGGTTCAAGGTGCGTTTGCAGTTTCTGGGGGGGCTCAGCGCATCTCTGAGCTGAGGCCATTCAGAGGCGGCCTGGTGATGCGCTGATCCCACTTTTTTTGCGCAGTATAAGAGAATGGTAGCAGATGAAATATTCCCTTTAAAAATCAATAGGTGAAATTTGATTGGCTGTTGTAAGCTCCACCCACTTTCCTGAATATTAATCCCAGTCACCCAGTGACCACATGTGCAAAGTTTGAGAACCCTGCCATTAACAGTGTAAGCATGGCTGCAGTTTATATTTTCCCAGTGAAATTTGTTTTTGGCTCCGCCCACTTTCTGTAACCTTGACACACAGTCACGCAATGGCTAAGTGTGTGAGCTTTCAGGTTCCTGGCATCAAAAATGTGTGAATGGAAGCAGTTTATCCACCAGTCACCCAGTGACCAACTGTGTCAAGTTTGAGAACCCTGGCGATAACAGAATGGCTGAAATCAATCTAACAAATCTGATTGGCTGTTTGTGGCCCCACCCCTTTTGAATTTGGACCCCAGTCACCCAATGACCGACTGTGACAAGTCTGAAGCCTCTGCCATTAACTGTGTAAGAATAGCAGCAGTCTAGATATTTCCCTTGAAAATGAATAGGTGAATTTTTATTGGCGGTTGTAGGCCCCACCCACTTTCTTGAATTTTAATCGCATTCACCCAGTGACCAAGTGTGCCAAGTTTGAGACCCCTGCGATTAACAGTCTAAGAATGGCTGCAGTTTACATTTTCCCATTTAAAATGAATGCATGAAATTTGATTGGCTGTTTTATGCTTCGCCCACTTTTCCTGGATTTGTAACTTTGGTCACCAAGTGACCAACTGTGCCAAGTGTGGGGACTCTGGCTCGATTACTGTGAGAATGGCAGCCTTTTACATTTTTTCCATTGACATGAATAGGTGAAATCTGATTAGCTGTTTGTAGCTCCGCCCACATGTGCAGGGGGGCCGCGAGACCCCCAGAACATATCATCCCAGGTAGTAAGGGATCTGTGTACCAAGTTTCGTTCAAATCGGTCAAGCCGTTTTCGAGTGATTGTGGCACATACATACACACACACATACATACATACATACACACGATTTTATATATATATATATATATATAGATATAGTGCTGATTGCATATGTACGCAATATCTATGGCCAGCCTAAGGCCAATTTTGTGGGAAAGCCAATTGACTTACCAATATGTTTTAGGGGTATGGGAGGAAACTGGATTTCAAACATGGGGAGAACACACAAGCTCCATGCAGTTTAGGAGGGAACATCATTTCAAGCCTGCCTCTTTCTGTCCAAAAGACTTGTCATATCTTTCAAGGAGTGATTACTGGGAATAGGGGAAAAGAGGGGAGGAGCAAACAATGCACAGAGGTTTGTGGATCTAGCATGACCCTCACAGGGAGGGGGATAAGCACAAAGGGGCTGCCAAGAGTATATAAATGGAGTTTAAAGCAAATAGAGGAGGAGGTGGCTTACATCAATAACGACAAATTCTTACATATAAATATAATGGATTTTTAATAAGCATAAGCAACGCATTTCGTGAGTCTCTGCCCACTTCCTCAGGCCAAATAATGTGAGGTATTTACCTCAATAGAGGGAAGCCTCTGGATCCTCCAGAAGCTTCCCCCTCCCAAGGTAAGAATCCGTGTATACAACATGTTGACCACACACCTCAACAGGTCTCTAACTCCAGACCTGGAAGCCGGTGCCTGACTCCTGCAGGTACACCACTCCTGCAGCAACACAATACTGGAACAAATTGCACATAAGAAGGCTCCTGCTAGCTGTATTGGCATCATTCCGTTACAGAGCATGCAGAATCCAATTTTTTTTTATTTGTAATTTTCACAGGTTTACTTTGAGGATTTGCGAGGTGATCCTTCAGAGGCTGCTAGCTGGACTCAGGAGAAGACCCTAGCTGCGGTAAGGGACACACGTCACTTCTAGGGGCTGGAAGAAGCCCCACGTAAGAAAAGCTACATTTAATTCTTCACATTGCAAATTCTTTAAAGCGGAACTGAAATAAACTAAAAAAATAAGATCCTCCGTTCCCCCGTCCGGCTCACTTTTCTTTACTCAGTGGAAGCCAAGTTCTAAGTTGACCTCCACTGTGCCATGGCCACATGTATCCTCGTACGCGTTGCTATTGCCAAGAGCGTCCTGCGCAGGTGCAGTATGAGAAAATAGCCGGGAGCGTGAACGAGGCGAATGAATTGCACTCGACCTGCGCGAAGTGAAAGTTAACCGCGGCGGTCGACCGGAGCATCAGTGAATGGCTGTGTGGGTATAGGTTGGCTGCAAGGAGCTGGCAGAAGCCCCAGGTAAGTGAAACTTATTTTTTTTTAGTTTATTTCAGTTACGCTTTAAGACTAGTTGCTAATACAGGTGTGTATAAAAAAATAAACTGATATTATTAGACCGAAATCTGCTGATCGCATGAACCCTATGCGGAAACAGGTCAGATTTATGACTCTTCCTAGACTTTTGTGTGAGTCAAATCCTCCAGATTATTCCTAGTGGTTTCTCATACGCATACAGTAGTCAAAAGTTTGATTAATCCCGCCGTGATGTGGCTAATTTGAATGTAATCCCGATTCCTGGCACTCTCCAGCTCAGCAGACTGTGATAGATCAGAACCACACATGTGGCCCCGGCGGCCAGCTTGGACCAGTGAGATCTGCATATCGTACAGCATGAGTAACAGGGACATTGCATAAGGCCGGAGAGTCAGAGATATATTTGGCTGAGACTGTTTACAGTTACATAGCTGTGCTCTTGATAACCGCAGTTGCAGCTTCCAGTTCATTGTATTAGCCACACATGGAAATTACAACTGTAATATGTTACTAATAGAGTTGGAATCATGGTATTAATAGAAGACCAATAATGGTTATATGACCTTCGAGCATAAAGTTTACTTTATGAAGTCTTCTGCAAAGCAGGTCAAATGGGCAGGTAACATGCTTCGTCCTTTGGGCACCGCCAGGGCTGGTTCTAGACTTTTGCTGCCTGAGGCAAACTTGTGAGGATGCACCCGATTTGTAAAGACCGCACAGCACCCGACAATTTGCACTGCACGTTGCCCCCAGTAAAGGTAGTCAAGTATAGGTGCCCCCAGTATAGGTAACCAAGTATAGGTATCCCCAGTATAGTCAGGTATAGGCACCCCCAGTATATAGATATAGGTGCCCCAAGTATAGGAAGCTAGGTATAAGTGCCCCAGTATGGGTAGCCAAGTATAGGAGCTCCCAGTATAAGTAGCCATGCATAGGTGCCCCCAGTATAGGAAGCCAGGTATAGGTGCCACTAGTATAGGTAGCCAAGTATAGATGCCCCCAGGATAGATAGCCAAGCATAGATGTCCCCAGTATAGATAGCCAGGTATGTGTACCCAGCATAGGTGCCCACAGTATACAGTAGGTAGCCTGGTAAAGGTACCCTCAGTATAGGTAGCCTGGTTTACGTGACCCCAGTATAGGTAGCCTGGCATAGGTGTCTCCAGTATAGGTAGTCTTGTAGAGGTGCCCCCAGTATAGGTAACTAGGTATAGAAGCCCCCAGTATAGGTAGCCTGGTGTAGGTGTCCGCAGTGTAGATGGCATGGTATAGGTGTTCACAGTATAGGTAGCATGGCATACGTGCCCCCAGTATAGGTAGCCAGGTATAGGTGCTCCCAGTATAGGAAGCCTGGGATAGGAGCCCCCAGTCTAGGTAGCATGGTGTAGGCATCCCCGGTATAGGTGGCATGGTATAGGTGTTCCCAGTATAGGTAGCATGGTATAGGCTCCCTCAGTATAGGTAGCCTGGTACATGTGCCCCCAGTATAGGTGGCTAGGAAGTATAAGTGAAATCCAGATATCGGTGGAACAATGTCAGAAGGGAAAATTGTGGGGGGTCATTTAGGCGCCGGGGTATTGTAATTACCATTAGGTGTTCGGCTATATTACAACCGAGCATCGAGGCGGTAATTTAGGTGTCAGGGCATCAGAATGGGGATTTCGGCACTCTGCTATAATAGCTGTGTTTTATCATAGGTAAGGAACATTAGTTAGGCATTTATAGGGGGGAAGTTAGTGTTAGCAAGAGGTGGGGGAAGGTTAATGTTAGGAGTAGATAGTAGGATGGTTAGTGTTGAGGCCCATACACACGTCGGATTTCCGCGAACGACGGGTCATTTGAACGTCCCGTCGTTCGCCCGCTAAATCGGGCGTGTGTACAGACTATCGTTCGTTTGAGCGATCCGCCCGGCGGATCGCTCAAACTCACTCTTATCAAACGAACGATAGTCTGTACACACGCCCGATTTAGTGGGCGAACGACGGAACGTTTAAACGACCCGTCGTTCGCGGAAATCGGACGTGTGTATGGGCCTTTAGGAGTAGTAGCCCTCATACAGATATAGATAAGTTAATTGGCTTCCCCTAAATTGGCCCTAGACTACTATACATACAGTACACGATATAGACAGACATATGAATAGATTAGATTGTGAGCCCCACTGAGGGACAGTTAAGTGACAAAACAATATACTTTACAGAGCTGCAGTAGATGTCGGTGCTATATAAATATACTAAATAATAATAATAGGAGTTTGCTGGACAGAGGTTGAGCGTCAATTATGGCCATGCTCTTTTTCAAAAGTTGCTTGGTCTCAAAATGCTCTCTTTTTCACATTTTCATATGTTGAGAGGAAAGACCAGATCACCCAGAAGGCAACAAAAGTAGTTGCCTGGGGCTCTTTTGGTAATCAGGAAATCCATGAGACCCATGACGAAAGTGCAGAATAATCATGCTGGAAAGATACTTAGCAGCCCGCTGGAGTATTATTATCATCAATTAGTATTTCTATAGCGCCAACAGCAGCGATGTACAGAATATATCATCTTGTCACTAACTGTACCTCAAAGGAGCTCACAATCTAATCTCTACCCTGTGTCATCATGTGTACATTATAGTCTTGGGCCAATATTATGAGGAAGCCAATTAACTTATCTGTATGTTTTTGGGGTGTGGGAGGAAACCAGAGTGCCCAGAAGAAACCAACACAGACATGGGGAGAACATACAAACTGTGCAGATAGTACACTGGATGAGAATTGAATCGGGGACCCAGAGCTGCAAGACGAGAGTGCTATCCACTATTCCACCATGCTGCCCAAGTGAGGGACACCGTGTTGCCAGGTGGTATCTGGGAGCCATGTAGCTGGCTAATAACTGTAGTGCAGTGTATAGACAAAACCCAAACTGCCTCTGCAGCTGTATAATGCTTTGCAGTCTTCTGTTGCTCACCTGAGTGAGATTTCCCAACATAACCAATCACACTTTCAATTGCAAACCTGGGAGGTGAGGGAAGAAGATTGTGCAAAGCCGCTGTTCTGCCTAAGGCCCTGTCTGTCCTTAATCCATCTTTGTTAAAAGATATGTAAATCCTAGAAAACCACTTAAAGGCAAACTATTGTCTTAGTTTTCGAACAGACTTCCATATAGGATTGCTGTGATTCTGCATAGCTAATTATGGTGCGTAGTGCTTATGCTGATCTGTTAGCAGTATCCTCGTAAATCAGAGAACTGTGCTTTTTAAGGGGTTATTAAGGCTCAACAAAGCCCAAAACTGAAGTGCTTCAATTCTAAAAGCGCACATGTTGCTGCTTAGCTTAAATGATAAAAATTATTTTTGGGAATGCATTCTAAAGTTTGAAAGTTTGTTTTATCGTTATACTAGCTTGTAGGAAGATGCAAGGCTTTTGCACTAGCTTGATTCTTGTGTAGAAAGTGAGGTCACATGTTGTCATATGTTCATCCGCGAATGACCTGCCCAACAGCTAAACCCAGTCAGGGCAGGAAGCAAGCTGCACTTGCTGTTCCAAACACATTTCTCTCATGGAAATGGAATTATGTCCACCCCTTTGCTTCTATACACTGCTTATACTAATATCGACCTGAGTAACATTAGCGTTTGCCTTGTTCATTTTTAGGCTTAGTTGACCTTCAGATATCTCAAACCTGGTCTTTGACATGATCCTTTTAAATCTGTGGGGCTGAGGAGGGTGTACTTATGTCACCTAGTGATGCTCAAATACCCCTTTTTAAAATTCGAGTTTGGTCGAATTCGAATAGTAAATTATTCGAGGTCAGTCGAATATTCGAGTCGAATAATTTTTACTGTTCGATTCGACCTCGGACTTCGAGCTCACTATTCGAGTCGGTATTCGAGCTCACTATTCGAGCTGACTATTCGAATTGGCCTTAAATAGCTTCCAACACTTGTTTTGAGGGTGAATGATGCAAGAAACATCTTTTTTTCCAAGTAACAACAGCAAGTGATTATGTGGGGATGTTCCTTTAAAAAAAAATGTGGAAAGAGAAGTTGTGTCCTTAATTTTGTTCAGTAGTGTTAGTGTATATACTTGTTCTTCTTCTTCTTTATCTTTCTTCTTCTTCTTCTAGATCTTCTTCTTCTATATCTTCTTCTTCTTCTTCTTCTTCTTCATCTTCTTCTTCTTCTTCTTCTTCATCATCTTCTTCTTCTTCTTCTTCATCATCTTCTTCTTCTTCTTCTTCATCATCTTCTTCTTCTTCTTCATCTTCTTCTTCTTCATCATCTTCTTCTTCTTCATCATCTTCTTCTTCATCTTCTTTATCTTCTTCTTCATCTTCATCTTCTTCTTCATCTTCTTCTTCTTCATCTTCTTCTTCTTCATCATCTTCTTCTTCTTCTTCATCTTCATCTTCTTCTTCTTCTTCTTCATCTTCTTCTTCTTCTTCTTCATCTTCTTCTTCTTCATCTTCTTCATCTTCTTCTTCTTCTTCTTCTTCTTCATCTTCTTCTTCTTCTTCTTCATCTTCTTCATCTTCTTCTTCTTTTTCATCTTCTTCTTCATCATCTTCTTCATCTTCTTCTTCTTCTTCTTCTTCATCTTCTTCATCTTCTTCTTCTTTTTCATCTTCTTCTTCATCATCTTCTTCATCTTCTTCTTCATCTTCTTCTTCTTCATCTTCTTCATCTTCTTCTTCTTTATCTTCTTCTTCTTTTTCATCTTCTTCTTCATCATCTTCACGTATTTCTCTTTTCAATTTTTTTTTTAAAGAAATGCAGCTATTTTTGAGCGTAACAAATAGCTGGTGGGCGCACGCATGTTGGAAGCGCCATTGTATGTGCTCCCTGGCAGTGGAAACACAAAGACAGCAGGAGGTAAATTCAGCAGCAGGAGGAGGAGGATGAGTGTGTGGCAGCAGGCAGTCAATGAGGCAGGCAGCTCGCCGTGACATAATAGCCCTGGTACCTAGCGGTGATACCAGGGCTGTAAATAAACACAACAGGAGGTCCCAGACAGCGGTCGTGCAGCCCACATTGTGTCCAATACACAACTGGGACAACACAGTTTTCAACCCGGGCACCTCAGAAAAATTAAACCTTTTTTTTTTTTTTTTTATGGTTTGTTTGGTTTTGGTTTTGCAACCAATATAGCTATTGTTTGACGTAATAGCTGGTGGCAGAGTGGCAGCAGAAGGTAATTCTGTGTACCCTGGCAGTGGGAAACACAGACAGACAGCAACAGCAGCAGGAGGAATGGAGGAGTAATGTGAGCAGCTATTGTTTGACGTAATAGCTGGTGGCAGAGTGGCAGCAGAAGGTAAATCATCTGTGTAGTGTACCCTGGCAGTGGGAAACACAGACAGACAGCAGCAGCAGCAGCAGGAGGAGGTGTGGAGGAGCAGTGTGAGTGTGGCAGCAGGTAGGCAGCGTGACATAATAGCCCTGGTACCTAGCGGTGATACCAGGGCTGTAAATAAACACAACAGGAGGTCCCAGACAGGGGTCGTGCAGCCCACATTGTGTCCAATACACAACTGGGACAACACAGTTTTCAACCCGGGCACCTCAGAAAAATTAAACCTTTTTTTTTTTTAATGGTTTGTTTGGTTTTGGTTTTGCAACCAATATAGCTATTGTTTGACGTAATAGCTGGTGGCAGAGTGGCAGCAGAAGGTAATTCTGTGTACCCTGGCAGTGGGAAACACAGACAGACAGCAACAGCAGCAGGAGGAATGGAGGAGGAATGTGAGCAGCTATTGTTTGACGTAATAGCTGGTGGCAGAGTGGCAGCAGAAGGTAAATCATCTGTGTAGTGTACCCTGGCAGTGGGAAACACAGACAGACAGCAGCAGCAGCAGCAGGAGGAGGTATGGAGGAGCAGTGTGAGTGTGGCAGCAGGTAGGCAGCGTGACATAATAGCCCTGGTACCTAGCGGTGATACCAGGGCTGTAAATAAACACAACAGGAGGTCCCAGACAGCGGTCGTGCAGCCCACATTGTGTCCAATACACAACTGGGACAACACAGTTTTCAACCCGGGCACCTCAGAAAAATTAAACCTTTTTTTTTTTTTTTAATGGTTTGTTTGGTTTTGGTTTTGCAACCAATATAGCTATTGTTTGACGTAATAGCTGGTGGCAGAGTGGCAGCAGAAGAAGGTAATTCTGTGTACCCTGGCAGTGGGAAACACAGACAGACAGCAGCAGCAGGAGGAGGAATGGAGGAGTAGGCGAGCAGCTATTGTTTGACGTAATAGCTGGTGGCAGAGTGGCAGCAGAAGGTAAATCATCTGTGTACCCTGGCAGTGGGAAACACAGACAGACAGCAGCAGCAGCAGCAGGAGGAGGTATGGAGGAGCAGTGTGAGTGTGGCAGCAGGTAGGCAGCGTGACATAATAGCCCTGGTACCTAGCGGTGATACCAGGGCTGTAAATAAACACAACAGGAGGTCCCAGACAGCGGTCGTGCAGCCCACATTGTGTCCAATACACAACTGGGACAACACAGTTTTCAACCCGGGCACCTCAGAAAAATTAAACCTTTTTTTTTTTTAATGGTTTGTTTGGTTTTGGTTTTGCAACCAATATAGCTATTGTTTGACGTAATAGCTGGTGGCAGAGTGGCAGCAGAAGAAGGTAATTCTGTGTACCCTGGCAGTGGGAAACACAGACAGACAGCAGCAGCAGGAGGAGGAATGGAGGAGTAGGCGAGCAGCTATTGTTTGACGTAATAGCTGGTGGCAGAGTGGCAGCAGAAGGTAAATCATCTGTGTACCCTGGCAGTGGGAAACACAGACAGACAGCAGCAGCAGCAGCAGGAGGAGGTATGGAGGAGCAGTGTGAGTG
The DNA here is from genome assembly GCF_040937935.1 of Hyperolius riggenbachi. Lineage (NCBI taxonomy): Eukaryota > Metazoa > Chordata > Amphibia > Anura > Hyperoliidae > Hyperolius > Hyperolius riggenbachi. Next base: position 43,872,366 of record NC_090654.1, read on the forward strand.
TGGCAGCAGGTAGGCAGCGTGACATAATAGCCCTGGTACCTAGCGGTGATACCAGGGCTGTAAATAAACACAACAGGAGGTCCCAGACAGCGGTCGTGCAGCCCACATTGTGTCCAATACACAACTGGGACAACACAGTTTTCAACCCGGGCACCTCAGAAAAATTAAACCTTTTTTTTTTTTTAATGGTTTTTTGGTTTTTGGTTTTACAACCAATATAGCTATTGTTTGACGTAATAGCTGGTGGCAGAGTGGCAGCAGAAGAAGGTAATTCTGTGTACCCTGGCAGTGGGAAACACAGACAGACAGCAGAAGGGCAGTACACAGCAGCCAACTGTAGGTGTAAAATGTGTGGCTGCAGGCGACGTAATAGTCAAAGTGAACCAGGCTGGCTTAGTGAGCAGGAGCCAGGAGGTGGTAAAGGGTGGTAAGGCACATTAACGATGGTTCCGGCAGCCAGTTCATGTCCCCCTCTCGCCGACAACAGGGGCCAGGAACTCGCCTTCCACCCACGCCTGGTTCATCTTGAGAAACGTCAGTCTGTCCACAGACTTGTGAGACAGACGTGAGCGTTTCTCGGTGACCACGCCACCAGCTGCACTGAAGCAGCGCTCGGACAGCACGCTGGAAGGGGGGCAGGACAGCACTTCCAGGGCGTACTGCGCCAGCTCGCTCCAGATCTCCATGCGCTTGACCCAATACTCCATGGGATCAACAGGGGCATCGCTGTCAAGCCCGCTGTACGACCCCATGTAGTCAGCCACCATGCGGGTCAGGCGCTGGCTGTGACCGGAGGAGGATGCTGCTGCATGCATCTCCTCTCTAGTCACTGCTGCCGGAGCCTCTACAGTCCTGTAGAGCTCGTGGCTGAGAGACAGCAGGTCTGTGGGGCGCTTGCTGCTGCTGGATGCAGGCACCTGCTGCTGCCTCTGTGCTGGCTGCTGGACAGTGGGGGTGGAAGGCTGGGGGAAGGCTTCCTCCAAGCGCTCAACAAGGGCCTGCTGCAAGCTCCTTATTTGTTGCGCTGGGTCTCCTCCTGCAGGCGGCAGGAACTGGCTCAACTTCCCCTTGAGGCGTGGGTCCAACATCATGCTGATCCAGATGTCCTCCCTCTGCTTCATCTGGATCACCCTGGGGTCCCTGCGCAGGCACGTCAGCATGTGCGCTGCCATTGGGAAGAGGCGGGCCACGTCTGCTGGCACATCGACGTCAGTGCTGTCCTCATCCTCCTCCTCTGCCGCCTCATCCTCTCTCCACCCCCGCACCAACTCAGCTGCGCTGTGCTGATCCCCCTCATCAGCAGCCAGGTCAGGGACCTCCACCAAGTCCTCCTCCTCCTCCCCCTCAGAGGTGGACTGCGCAGCTGGTTGCCGCTCCTGCTGGTCCAAGGCTGCCGCTCCCTGTTCCAGCAAAGCATCGAGGGCCCTGTTCAGCAGAGAAACCAGGGGCACCCACTCGCAGACCATAGCATGGTCCCTGCTCACCATGTTTGTGGCCTGCAGGAAGGGAGCCAGCACAAAGCACACCTGCTGCATGTGCCTCCAGTCATCATCGGGGACGATGGACGGGATGTTGCTGGTCTTGTCCCTTCTCTGAGCTGCGGAAACAGTGGCCAGGGCAAGGTACTGTTTGACAGCGTGCCTCTGTTCAACCAGACGCTCCAACATCGCCAGGGTGGAGTTCCAGCGAGTCGGAACGTCAAGGATCAGCCGATGGCGTGGCAGATCCAGCTCCTTTTGCACGTCTTCCAGGCTCGCACAGGCTGCAGCCGAGCGCCGGAAGTGACGCACAACATTCCTTGCCGTTTCCAGCAGTTCGCCCATCCCCTGGTAGGTGCGCAGGAACTTCTGCACCACCAGGTTCAGCACGTGGGCAAGACAGGGGATGTGGGTCAGGTTTCCCCTGTCTATTGCGGCAACCAGATTGGCCCCATTGTCGGCCACCACCTCTCCGACTCTGAGGCCTCTGGGGGTCAGCCAAATCCTCTCCTGCTCCTGGAGTTTGGCCAACACATGGATTGCCGTCAGCTTGGTCTTCCCAAGGCTGACCAAGTGCAGCAGCGCTTGGCAGTGGCGGGCCTTCACGCTGCTGCTGAGGCGGGGGGTTTGGCCAGGTGTGCCGGAGGATGGCAGAGGATCGGAGGAACCTGCTGCAGTTCCCCTGACCCTGCGGGGTGGCACCACCCACTGTGTTGCTGCTGCTGCTGTGCCCGCTGCTGCTCTCCCATCCTCACCCCCTTCCATCAAGCTGACCCAGTGGACAGTGAAGGACAGGTAGCGGCCTGTCCCGAAGCGGCTGCTCCAGGAGTCCATGGTGACGTGGACCCTTTCACCAACCGCGTGCTCCAGCCCTCGCTCCACATTGACCATCACAAAGCGGTGCAGTGCAGGAATGGCCTTGCGGGCAAAGAAGTGTCTGCTGGGGAGCTGCCAGTCTGGGGCTGCGCAAGCAAGCAGCGCACGAATGTCGCTCCCCTCCTGCACGAGCGTGTACGGCAGGAGTTGGGAGCACATGGCCCGTGCCAGCAAGCCGTTCAGCTGCCGCACGCGACGGCTGCTGGGAGGCAGAGCCCTAACCACCCCCTGGAAGGACTCGCTCAAAAGGCTCTGGCGTGGCCTTTTGCTGACACGGGAATCAGCAGACACAGCAGAGGAGGCCACTGAGGACTGGCTGCCAGAACAGGCCTCAGTGTCGGCGGCAGGAGTTGCAGAGGGGGGAGGAGCAGTGCGTTTCCGCACTCCTGCTGGTGCTGCTGGAGGAGCAGGAGGGCGGGTGGCTGCTGTTGCTGCTGCTGCTGCTGAAGGCTGTGCAGTGATGGGTGTGGTGCCACTGCCAGCACCAGATGCCTTCAGCCTCTGGAACTCCTCATGCTGGTGGAAATGTTTAGCCGCAAGGTGGTTGATGAGCGAGCTGGTGCAGAACTTTAAGGGGTCTGCACCTCTGCTCAACTTCCGCTGACAGTGGTTGCAAGTGGCGTACTTGCTGTACACAGTGGGCATGGTGAAATATCGCCAGATTGGTGACTTAAACATCCCCCTACGGCATGGAAGCGCTGCTGCCTGTCTCCCTGTGGTGGTTGGGGGGGGGGCTTGGGGGGCTTGGGTGCGGCTGGTGGTGGTACTGGCAGATGCTGCTGCTGCTGCTGCTGAGCCTGAGACACCAGCAGGCTGTGGGACCTGCCTACTGCTGCTGCCAATGCTTGCAATGATGCGCCTCCTTGCAAGGCCCACAAGAGCATCCTCCTCCTCCTCCTCAGAGCTGCTGAGGACGACATCCCCTGGAGGTGGTGGCACCCAGTCTCTGTCTGTCACCGGGTCATCATCATCCTCCCCCTCCTGAAACATGTCCTGCTGGGATGAGGACCCCCCAAACTCCTCTCCTGATGCATGGATGGGCTGCTTGACTGTCGCCACAGTCTTGCTGTCCAATCCCTCATCCCCCAAAGTGCCCATCAGCATCTCCTCCTCAAAATCGCCAACAACAGCAGACAATTGACTCATGATGCCTGGGGTCAAAAGACTGCTGAATGACAGGTCGCCAACTGACGGTGAACTGGCCTCCTCCCCAGGCCCTGCTGGGCGGCTGCTGCGAACAGGGGTGGTGGTGGTGGTGGTGGTGAGGGTGGAGGCCTCGGATGCAGAGCTGATGGCGGGCTGCTCATCCTCCGTCATGAGTTGCACCACAGTGTCTGCATCCTTTTCCTCAATGGGACGTTTCCGACCCGGCTGGAGGAAAATGGGAGCAGGTGCTACACGCTGCTGCTGCTGTGTCTCTGCAGCGTGAGTTGCAGATGCTCCTGCTGGGCGGCGCCCAAGGCGTCCACGGCCAGTGGCTATGGGAGGAATGTTAGCCACTGACGCTGCTGCTGCTGCTGCGGAACTGTGCATGGTGGCGCGCCCGCGGCCGCGGCTTGCCACAATGCTGCTCCCTCTCCTCCTGATTCCCTTGCTGCCCTTCCCCTTGCCCAAACCGCGCTGGCTGCCACTTCCAGACATCTTAAATGTTTTGGGCGTATAGACAAAAGTTTTGTAAAAGGGCGGCTGAAAAGTGGGGTACTTTAATGGAGTGGGTTGGTTGGTGAGGTGACTGAGTGAGTGTCCCCTAGTACAGTAAGTAAGTAGTAACAGTCAGGAAGTACAACTAGCAGTTACAATAATCAGTAGTAATCACAAGTAAATTTAGTGTGTGTACACTCAGACAGTGAGTGCACGCACGCAGGAGCTAGTAGCCTATAGACAGTGACTGAGTGTCCTAGACTCCTAGTACAGTAAGAGTAAGTAGTAACAGTAAGTAGAACTAACTAATTACAATAATCAATCAGCGATCAGAAGGAAATGGAGTGTGGGTGTGTGTACACTCAGACAGTGAGTGCACGCACGCAGGAGCTAGTAGCCTATGAACACAGTGACTGAGTGTCCTAGACTCCTAGTACAGTAAGAGTAAGTAGTAACAGTAAGTAGAACTAACTAATTACAATAATCAATCAGCGATCAGAAGGAAATGGAGTGTGGGTGTGTGTACACTCAGACAGTGAGTGCACGCACGCAGGAGCTAGAAGCCTATGAACACAGTGACTGAGTGTCCTAGACTCCTAGTACAGTAAGAGTAAGTAGTAACAGTAAGTAGAACTAACTAATTACAATAATCAATCAGCGATCAGAAGGAAATAGAGTGTGGGTGGTGTGTGTACACTCAGACAGTGAGTGACCGCACGCAGGAGCTAGTAGCCTATGGACAGTGACTGAGTGTCCTAGACTCCTAGTACAGTAAGAGTAAGTAGTAACAGTAAGTAGAACTAACTAATTACAATAATCAATCAGCGATCAGAAGGAAATAGAGTGTGGGTGGTGTGTGTACACTCAGACAGTGAGTGACCGCACGCAGGAGCTAGTAGCCTATGGACAGTGACTGAGTGTCCTAGACTCCTAGTACAGTAAAAGTAAGTAGTAACAGTAAGTACAACTAACTAATTACGATAATCAATCAGCGATCAGAAGGAAATGGAGTGTGGGTGTGTGTACACTCAGACAGTGAGTGCACGCACGCAGGAGCTAGTAGCCTATGAACACAGTGACTGAGTGTCCTAGACTCCTAGTACAGTAAGAGTAAGTAGTAACAGTAAGTAGAACTAACTAATTACGATAATCTATCAGCGATCAGAAGGAAATAGAGTGTGTGTTGTGTGTGTACACTCAGACAGTGAGTGCAGTGCGCACACGCAGGAGCTAGTAGCCTATATGAACAGTGACAGTGAGTGTCCCTACGGGTACAGTAAGAGTAAGTAGTAAGTAAGTACAACTAACTAACAATAATCTATCAGTAATCAGAAGGAAATAGAGTGTGTGTACACACAGACAGTGAGTGAGTGCACACACGCAGGAGCTAGCTAGTAGCCTATAAACAGTGACAGTCAGTGAGTGTCCTACTCCTAGTACAGTATAACTACAATACTATTAGTAAAGGACAGCAGAAATACTGGTATAGATGAGAGAAATAAACAGAGGACAGCTGCCCACAGAGGCAAGGCCCCCCTGAGGCCTAAACCTGTAAGCTTGCAGCAGCTGCCTGTCTCTAATGTAACACACAAGCTACTAACTAAAATACAATGTCTATCTAACTAACAACAATATAGGTGTATATGGCAGGTGTAGGTGAGCAAAAACGCTAGGTAAATGATCACAATAGAGCACTTGCTAAGCCAAAGCACAAAGGAGCAACTCTCTCTCTGTACAAGTCTCAGGCAAGCATGGAGAAACGGAACATGGCGGCCGCTATTTATAGGGTAGGGGCTGGCCAGGGTCCCCCTCTGTGATTGGCTGCCATCAGAGGGCCTGGGAGCCCTCTGATTGGCTCTAAGGACATCAATCTGGGCTATGACGCTATTCGAGCTCGGTACCGAGCTCGAATAGCGCCGGGTTGCTCGAATAGCTCGAATAGTGAATGGGCTATTCGAGTGTACTCGGATAGCCCATTCGAATAGCTCCAGCTATTCGGAGCTCGAATACCGAGCTCGAATAGCTGAAAAAGAGCTCGAATATTCGAGCTACTCGAATATTCGAGCTCTGCTGAGCACCACTGATGTCACCATCTCAACCCCCCCCCCCTTCCAACATTCTCCGCTCGGTATCCCGGATCCTTCTGGAACTGGCCGGTTGCTCTCCTTGGATGTTCCTCTCTATTTGCATAGTACTGCAAACAATACGGGATTCTTCTGTATATTATATTTGTTTTAGGTGTTTATTGACCTGAGGAAGCGGGCAGAGACCTGTGAAACGCGTTGTCTACATTTATACCTATCTGTTAGAAATAAAGAACATTTTATACTTAATATGATTCTGTGATAGAGGTAAGCTGCCTCTTTTGCTTTTTATATATATAAGATAAACCTATGCCGGTATACCCGTGCTAGGGCGCCTCCCTAACACCACATCCAAATACTATGGGAAGGTCACTTAGACCCCATAACTGGGGTAAAGGAAACACATTAAACTATGTAGGGTAGGGGCGTATCAATAGCCATAGCAGCAATATCAGATGCTATGGGGCCCTGGGGCAAGGGGGGCCCAGTGGTAATTGATGTATTCACTACTAACTTTCTTGTTTTCATTTACCCTCTGGCTTTGTCTCAGTGCCCATGGACTATAGCAGTGTAGATTACATGAGAATGTAAATTGCCCAATCAACTCATATCCATAGGGTAGGGGCAGGTGGCATTGCTCAAGACTGCCTCCATCTGAGGGCCCCCATGAAAGTTATTCTATTGGGCCCCATAATCTCTAGCTATGCCACTGGTACCGTAAATTGTGCCTTTATGTTGTGTTACTGGTATGAGAGCCTCATATTAGCGTAAGATTCTAGCCATTTACACACAATGCCTAAGAAAATGGGCCAGACCCAGGAAACATGTTAATGTGTCAACAAACATATTATTAGTAACATGACTGATTCAGACCCATGTGCAGGCCCGGATTTACCTCACAGGAGCCTATAGGCACAGATGTCGTGGCACCTAGACTTTACCCTCTCTGAACCTACAAACCACTGCCAAACCGCACTGCAAGTGTATTGGCTGGTCCAGCTGTCACCTCTCCCTTTCTTCCCTTGCCCGTCATAGGTTGCTACAGGTGCCCGTTAGTATTAGGTAGCCAGAAGTACCCTCAGTATTAAGTGGTTAGAGGTGCCCCCAAATGGCAAGGTAGCAAGAAGTGCACCTGATTCAAGGGAGATCTTGTCAGTAGAATGCCGAGAGCCAGGTGAGTAGCCTCTCATTTACACTCTCATTAGGACTCTGCATAGGGAAGGAGGTGCTCTGGGAGGGGAGTGGCCCGCCTTTTCATCATCAGGCGCCTATAGGCACGTGCCTACAGTGCCTTATGGTAAATACGGCCCTGCCCATGTTTGAAGTAAGTTGTGATGAACTCTATTATTGTTACTATTAGTAGTACAGTAGAATCTCATTTTAGTAAACTCTGATATAGTAGGTCTCTGGATATAGTAAACTCAGTCCTCAGCAAATAAGTCTGTATAAATATACAATGTATGTCAAATTATGATAGAGTGAATGACTTGGCCAGGTCCATTGAAGTTTACTATGTAGGGATTCTACTGTATTATCAATTGTCTTATCAATGGGTGCCTCCATTAAAATAAAATAAAAAAACTCTCTCAATTACTGGATTTTTAGCTGCATAACAAAATGAACATTTGGGCACTTGCTTAGTAAGATGGCAGATTTGTGCTTCTGTGCTGGTCTGGAATGCTTATACCGGATAGGAATTTGCCCAGCAAGTAACAGTCATCTGCTTTTATCTGACACACAAGATATTCTTTCTGTGTGATGTAAACTGCATCTGTCAGGTTAACCTATACTCTTCCTGCACTGCTTGTCATGTGACTGCAGAATGCCGGGAACTGTTTGTTCAGCAGCATTAACATGAAGCCCCCATCCTCAATCCCTACAGCTCATACGTGAGGAGTGTGATGCTAGGCTACCACAACAAAGGGAATGAAAACCTTGTTAAAAAAGATATGATAAAATGCAGAAACAAAGGAGGGGATTACGTGGAAAAATAATTTTAAAATACAGCAGCCCCTATTTAATTTACTATTTCTCTTTTTAAGTTATCTGATATTTTCATTTTTTACCCCTTATCAATAAAATGCCTTTTAAGCTGCAAGCAAAAAATACTCAGAACAAGTTTACAGTACTTTTTTTTACTACTTATTGGTACTTTTCTAAATTGCAGAATGCTGAAACGTTATTTTTCAAAATGAAGATGAAAAGTTATCTTCTAGGAGACAATTCAGGAGAAAAAGTGAACTGCGTATGGTTTTGTGTGTCTAAAATAAAATGAATAAAGCATCTTCAGCATTTATTATTTTTTTCCAGGTTACATTTTAAAGTGAACCGAGCAGCATTTTTAGCACCCAGGGCATCCCAATAGCACATTAAAAATGTATGCTAACAATGTGGTTCATTACAAAAAAAAAAGCCATCATTACTAAAAAAAAACAAAAACATTGTACCTATTTTTTTTACATTTAACCTCTTGATGACCAGCTAACGCCGATTGGCGTAAACTGGTTGTCTGTGGGTTTCCATTTAAACAGCCGTTCCAGGTCAGTTCACGGAGGGTGTCTCTGTGAACTGCCTGCGAGCCTCCGATCGCGGCTCGCAGGCGAAATGTAAACACGCGGGGAAGAAATCCCTGGTGTTTACACTGCACGGCGCCGCAGCTGCAGCAGCGCCGTAAAGGAGATCGGCGATCCCCAGCCTCTAATCCCCGGCCTGGGATCGCCGCCGTCTGATAGGCTGAAGCCTATAAGAGGCGGTACAGGACGTATCGCCGTCCTGTACCGCCTACAGAGCCAGGGAGAGGGAGGGGGGAATAGCGCTGCGGAGGGGGGCTTTGAGGAGCTCCCCCCCCCCCGCAAGGCACAGCAGAGCGGCGGCGATCAGACCCCCCCAGCAGGACATCCCCCTAGTGGGGAAAAAAGGGGGGAAGTCTGATCGCTCTGCCTGCAATACGATCTGTGCTGGGGTCTGAAGAGCCCACCCAGCACAGATCAATAGGAAACCACTTGGTCGGCAAGTGGTTAAATGTTTGTTAGAGACTTTTATTACCCTACTTCCGAGGCCTGCCATCCTCAGAAAGAGCAGGCTGATAAGGACTGCTGTAATTAGCAGTAGCAATGAGCAAACAAAATCTTTCATCAGCAAGGGGTGTGGGAAGATGGGACACTGTACTTCAACTGGGGTTGGTGGAAGGGGCGCCGTGTCCTTACAATGTATTGCTTCAGATGACAAAAATCTAGAACTGGCTCTGGTCACCGCGGTTCCTGTGAGCCGGTCAGGAGCCGCTTTCATTGGCTCCTGACCATGTCTAACAATGTAAGCCAATGGGAGTTGCTTATGTTGATAGACAAGGTCAGGAGCTAATGAAATTGGATCCTGACCGGCCCACTGGGCTCTGCCATTATAGAGACAGCAGAGCAAGTGAGCTGCGGCAGGGAGAAAGTGGCGAGATCATTGGGAGCAACGAGAACGGCGAGAACATGCAGCGTCTGTGTATTGAAATCTACGCCCTGCCAGCCAGATCAGCATCAAAACAGGGCATAGATTTTAATTAGCGTTGTCCTTAAGCCCAATCTCCACGATACGATTCTACTTACGATTCGATTACGATTCTATTTACGATTCGATTAAATCCGACATGTCCGATCCTGATTCGATTCAATTCAATCCGATTTGCCATTGCAAAAGAATGGCAAATCGAATTGAATCGAATCGAATCAGGATCGGACATGTTGGATTTAATCGAATCGTAAATAGAATCGTATCGTGTAGATTGGGCTTTAAATGGTTAATAGATGAATTGAAAATGGCTGCTACTTTCCAGACGGTCCTCACAGTTAATATCTGTGTCCGGATTCAGAGGCATCAAGCAGGGAGCTCGCTCACAGATAGTTGTGTAGCGATACGTCTCAGTAGATTTCTACATAATAAAATGTACATACCATAACTCTCTACACAGCCTGAAATAAATCAATACCGTGTTTTGCTAAAGAACCTGCAGCTGAAGGACTCGGACATGAAAGTACAAAGAGGGAGAAGCTGGTATGCATTCCTAGCATGTGCAGCGCTCCCAGTGCCTGATGTACACAAAGGTTTATCAAGCAGTATGCATGCAATGTATACATCTATAGCCTGAAAAGAAATGACACACATATTTGTTACATAACTTTGCATTGCAGCTACTGACATACGGTTATGAAAGCTTAACGCTTTTGGTGTGCATATGTCAGATCCTTTGTAGTGACCCCCTAATGCAGTGGTCCTCAAACTAAGGCCAAATGTGGCCCCCTGAGGCTTTTTTACTGGCCCCCACACACAAAATGTATTATAGATGTGGTCAGCTACATATTTAAATATTGGTGCATATAGATTGAAGCCAGAAAGCAATAATTCGCTAGTTTCCAATCAAAATCCACATCAGGTGACACTGCTGTCCACTGCACGTTGTCACCTGGGTATGCTTCACTGTCTGGTGCACAAAGATTTCTACATCATTTTATGTATACTCCAGCCCTCCAGCAGTCTGAAGTATGTTGACCCGGCCCTCCACCCAAAACGCTTGGGGACCCCTGCCCTAATGCTTGTGGTGAGACCACCAGAATTTGGGGAAGCCTTGCTGTCTGCTTGGCAGGACTCATTACTGACATTGCAGAAAGGGCTGCAGCCATGTAGACCACACTTCGTATTAAAAACAAGAAGATTATTATCGGGCTCTAGATCTACGGCCGCCGCCGGCAGTGCGCATGCGCGCGCACGCTGCGCACGCAACCGCCGCGTGCCTAGCGCGCGCCAGATGCAGGCGCTCGCCCGCACCCGCCCACCTCGCTCGCTCGTCCAGCTCCCTGGTCCCAGCTGTCCGTTACTGTGCACATGCGCAGTAACAAAAATCCTGGGACACAGGGACAAAACTGCTGGACGCAGCGACACTTAGCTTTTATTAGGTACAATTATTCATGTATGTTCTGCAGCACATTACAGAGTACATAGTCATGCCACTGACTGTCCTCAGAGGAGCTCACAATCTAATCCCTACCATAGTCATAGTCTAGTGTCCTACCCGATTATTATCATCATGTATTTATTTAGCATTGACATCTTCTGCAGCACTTTACAGAGTACATAGTCATGTCACTGACTGTCCTCAGAGGAGCTCACAATCTAATCCTACTATAGCCATAGTCTAATGTCTGTCCATATTATTATTATGTATTTATATAGCACTGACATCTTCTGCAGCACTTTACAGAGTACATTGTCATGTCACTGACTGTCCTCAGAGGAGCTGACAATCTAATCCTTACGATAGTCATAGACGGCCTTTGATATGAGCGACTGGAGCGGTAGCTCAGGGCGCCAGCTTCCAAGGGGGCGCCTATAGCTGGTTGCCTATACTGAGGGCACCTACACCTGATTTCCTATACTGGGGGCACCTATAGCTGGCTACCTTATCTGAGGGTACCTATAGCTAGCTACCTTTACTGAGGGCACCAACACCTGGCTACCTATACTGGAGGTACCTACACCTGGCTACCTATGGAGGGATGGAGACCTTCAACGGACTTCCTATACTGGAGGCACCTACGCCTGGCTACCTATGGAGGGATGGAGACCTTCAACTGACTTCCTATACTGGGGGCACCTATGCTTGGCAACCTATATTTAGAGTGGGGCTGAACCTCCGATTTTAAATTCGCGAACTTCCGCGTAAGGTTCGGTTCGCGGAAAAGTTCGCGAACCGCAATAGACTTCAATGGGGATGCGAACTTTAAAAAAAAAAATTATGCTGGCCACAAAAGTGATGGAAAAGATGTTTCAAGGGGTCTAACACCTGGACCCCCGGGTGGAGGAGTGGGATACATGCCAAAAGTCCCCGGGAAAAATCTGGATTTGACGCAAAGCAGCGTTTTAAGGGCAGAAATCACATTGAATGCTAAATGACAGGCCTAAAGTGCTTTAAAACATCTTGCATGTGTATACATCAATCAGGTAGTGTAATTAAGGTACTGCTTCACACTGAACAGAACAGGTATGCAGTGGCGGGTTCACTGAACAGAACAGGTATGCAGTGGCGGGTTCACTGAACAGAACAGGTATGCAGTGGCGGGTTCACTGAACAGAACAGGTATGCAGTGGTGGGTTCACAGAACAGGTATGCAGTGGCAGGTTCACTGAACAGGTATGCAGGTATCCAGTGGGCTCACTGAACAGAACAGGTATGGTGGGCTCACTGAACACAACAGGTATGCAGCCAGGAACAAGCTAAGCCTAACTAATCTTTCCCTATGAGAGACAGTCTGCAGCAGCTCGCCCTACTCTCACTAACTGAGCTTAATGGCCGCCGCTGCCTGCCTTTTATTAGGGGGGGAGTGGCTCCAGGGGCTAGTGTAGCCTAATTGGCTACACTGGGCCTGCTGACTGTGATGTAGAGGGTCAAAGTTGACCCTCATGGTGCATTATGGGGCGAACCGAACTTCCGCAAAACTTCGCCTGCGGGACGCGAACGCGAACCACTGAAGTTCGCATGGAACCGTTCGCAGGCGAACCGTTCGGCCCAACTCTACCTATATTGAGGGCACCTACACATGAGATCCTATACTGGGGGCACCTATACCTGTCTACCTACCTATACGGAGTCTGAGAGCATTCTTTTTTGGAGGGCCGCACTGCGGCTATAATGCGTGGTGCAAATTGTCAGTGCTGTGCTATCATTCTAAATGGGGGGGAGGCGGCTAACTGTCCCACTGATTGTTTTTATTAATATTCCTGAAAGGTTTTAGCCTTCATTTTTAAGTGTATTCAGGATAATGCACTCTTTCCATCCATTTGTGGTTATTAATAGTACTTTTTCTATTATACATACGTGATGTATCACGGAGATCTGAGAATCTGACATGATGTGTCACAACGTCAAAAAGGTTGGGAACCACTGTTCTAGGAGATATCTCAGGAGAAAAGGGGAATTGCATATGGGCCTGTGTGCGTGTATATACGTGCGTGCACGCGTGCGTGTGTGTATATGCACGTAGGAAGAGGATGAAGGGGGGGGGGGGCACAAAAATCTGGTTTCGCTCAGGGTGCTGTGAAGCCTAAGGCCGGCCCTGACCATAGTCATAGTCTAGTGTCCTACCCGATTATTATCATCATGTATTTATTTAGGATTGTGGGAGAGCTGGCAGGCACACGGGTAAACGCTGCAGGTGGCAGGCAAAAACAACACCCAATAAACTATGTGCTCACGACATTAAGATACTAGATCACTAGATCAGCACTTACCTCGGAAGAAGCTTGGCGTAAGCCTATGCGAAACGGTGGTTAGGCCGTGCACCTTACTGGCGCCCACACCCGCTACCTCCCACCAACACCCAGGTACAGCTTTGGACACTTCTAGAAATCTCTAGCACTTATTGATGTTATATCAAGAGGATTTGTTTGTGTCACTTTGCCAATCATTAAACTATAGTGCCAGACTTTCCTGCTCTCCTGGCTTTTGCAAATGTATTTATTTAGCATTGACATCTTCTGCAGCACTTTACAGAGTACATAGTCATGTCACTGACTGTCCTCAGGGGAGCTCACAATCTAATCCCTATCATAGTCTAATGTCCTGCCATATCATTATCAAAGCCGTCCCACCCATGACACCAAGTGACACTTTTGCGTAAGGCAGCACGTGTGCTGGAGTGGCATCCCGTCCGCCTCCCTCCCTGCGGCCACCGATCGTCTTACCTTCTCGGTGGCTGCTTCCTCTATAACAGTCCCCGGCCCCTTTCATGTGATGGCGCCATCCACCACTAAACAGACCTCAGATCAGAGTGACCCGCTGACACCGCAGTGACAGGAGAGCGGCTCGCCTATCAGCGCATATACAGGAAGTAAGTACTTACTTCCTGTATATGCACTGCTACAGGAGACGCTTTCCTGTCACCGCGGTGTCAGCGGGTCGCACTGATCTGAGGTCTTGTCTATAGCGACTTGCAAGGGGCCAGGGACTGTTATAGAGGAAGCAGCCCCAGAGAAGATAAGACGATCAATGGCCATGGGGAGGGAGGCGGGACTACCTACCTGGCTACCTGTACTAGGGCAACTAAACTGGCTACCTACACTGGGCCAGGGGGCAACTGTACTGGCTACCTATACTGGGCCTGGGGGCATCTATACTGGCTACCTGTCCTGGGCCTGGGGGCAACTATACTGGCTAGTGGCTACCTATACTGGGCAAGGGGCAACTATACTGGCTACCTGTACTGGGGCAACTAAACTTGCTACCTATACTGGGCTTTGGGGGCAACTATACTGGCTACCTGTACTGGGGCAACTAAACTGGCTACGTATACTGATATCTTCTACAGTGCTTTAGAATGTGCATAGTCATGTGACTAAATGTCCTCAAGGAACTCAAAATCTAATCCCTACTATAGTCATTGTCTAATTTCCCTACCATATTATAAAATCATAATAATATTAATAATATGGTAGGACATTAGACTATGATTATGGTAGGATTAGATTGTGAGCTCCTCTGAGGACAGTCAGTGACATGACTGTGTACTCTGTAAAGTGCTGCAGAAGATGTGTTGCTCAATAACAATGTCTAATACAGACAATGGCCTCAATTCACTGAGATCATGCTGGAGATAATAAGGCAAGAGAAAACTTACCTCCACATAAGAGAGTTATCTTATCTCTTTATTCCTTAAAGCGAACCTTAAGTCAAGTAAAAAAAAATGAGATTTACTCACCTGGGGCTTCCCTCAGCCCCCAGCAGCCGATCGGTGCCCTCGCAGCTCCGCTCCGATGTCCCAGGACCCGCTGGCGACGACTTCCGGTTTCGCCGTCACCGGCCGACAGGCATGGGAACGCGAGTGATTGTTCGCGTTCCCAGCCTGTATATCGCCCCCTATGCTGCTATTGCGACCTCCTGGCCGCAATAGCAGCATTGGGGGCGATATACAGGCTGGGAACGCGAACAATCACTCGCGTTCCCATGCCTGTCGGCCGGTGACGGCGAAACCGGAAGTCGTCGCCGGCGGGTTCTGGGACATCGGAGCGGAGCTGCGAGGGCACCGATCGGCTGCTGGGGGCTGAGGGAAGCCCCAGGTGAGTAAATCTCATTTTTTTTACTTGACTTAAGGTTCGCTTTAAGTTACCTCCTCTGTAGTTAATTTACCTCCTCTGTAGTTATTTTACCTCCTCTGTAGTTATTTTACCTCCTCTGTAGTTAATTTACCTCCTCTGTAGTTATTTTCACACGCAGTTAATAAAGCCTGTCTTTAACTCTGGAGTTATTTTAACTATTGAAGAGTTAACTTAAAGACAGAAGAGTTAACTTTAGGTTTGCCTGAGGTAAAATGTTTCCTGAATACTACATGCCTTATCACCATGGTAACAACTCTAGAAGAGTTATTAAAGACAGGAGATAAGCTTTGTGAATTGAGGCCAATGTTTAGCAGAACACACAGCAATTAAAATAAACACTTGTGGAGAGAATCCTTCCCTTACAAGCTCATAATCTATTGGTATTTACTGCTGTGCTGCGACCCAGTTATGGATACTTCCTGTCTCTGAGACCTACATTCACTCTTGTTTAATATAAATCTGGTTGGTCCTGAGGACAATAAATAAAAGGGCAGAAAAAAATTATCTGCGTCGCCAAAGAAATCTGAAACAGCAATAAAAGCTTGACAGGGATTTTAAAGGAAGCCTGAATTGAGAGTGATATGGAGGCTGCCATATTTATTTCCTTTTAAGTAATACCAGTGGATGAAAAAACACCTGATCTGCTGCATGCTTGTCCAGGGCTCATTCACACTGAAGGCATTTTCTAAATTCTTTTGTCCCGCGTGCGCTTTTCAAAAACGCCTTCCGAACACTTGTGCAATGAATGTCTATAAGAAGGTTCATATCAGCGCGGGTCGTGCGCTGGGTGGACAGCAAAGCGGTGCGCGGACCATTTTCGGGGCGATTCTGCCTCAATGGAAGGTATAGGAAAAACGCAAAACGCTCACAAAACCGTTTTGTGCAGCGATTGCGTTCGTGTTGTGAAGAATAAATACATTGTATTTACTATTTTCCGGGTCAAAGAGTTCACTCAAGGAGTGAATGAAAAAAACGCTCGGGAAAAGCGAGTAGAAATGCGCTTTGCACAAAACCGAATCGCCCACCCGAGCGCCAGGAGGAGGGGAAAAAAACCTCCTCCAAAAACGGCCAACGTGAACGGCCACACGAGCGGAACGCAATGTGAACAAGGCCTACGGGTCTTTGGCTAAAAGTATTAGAGGCGGAGTATCAGCAGGGCTGCCAGGCAACTGGTATTGTTTAAAAGCAAATAAATATGTCAGCCTCCATATGCCCCTCACTACAGATTCCCTTTAAATCTTCCATGTCCTAATTGCTTATGAGTTGCCATCTCTGTTGGAAAGATTTTTGCACATAATGGTGGCCATACATGGTGCAATTTTTTTCATCCAATTTCACCATTTCTATGTAATATAAGGGAACTTCCTAAATAATCCTTTCCGTATATTCACCTAATTTACCGGTATACTACATAGAAATGGTAAGATTGGGTGAAAAAAAATTGTACCCTGTATGGGCACCATTAGGTGCCTATACATCTAGCGATATATGAGCAGATCGACAATGAGACAGATTTCTCTTTGACTGAAATTGAGTTAATTTTATCGATATTCCACTGGTGGCAATCTCCTGCACCCTTTTTTCCACCCGCCTTTATTACATGATTGCGCCCATTGCGTATGTCGGTCATTGCAGTATTGCACGCCGCTACCACCGCACACCTTATCAACCTCGTCGGACCGAGATTTTCCAGCAGGCTCGATCGATATTCGACTTTTTTAACTGATTTCAGCCCAGAGCTATCCATCGCTCATGCTTGTTGTGTCACCAGTTTTCATTCGATTCGATAAAATGATTGAATCGGATGGTCGATCAGACCGCATAATTGCCTGACGCATGCGCACCTTTTTAGGTTAGGATCAGGAAGTGAAGTTAGAGAAATTCCCATTAAAGGAACGCAGACAGCATTAATACTAATAATAAAACTATTCTTTTTCACTCTTTCCAAACTTTTTTTTTTTTTAATATTCAGTAGTGGTGCATTGTGGGTAACCACAAGTGTTCACTTATAGCTGAATTATTGCAAGTTTCCCTTTAAGAAGGTAAATTTCACCAAGCTTTGCTTATTAGTAGGAGGGCTTTTCGGTCTCTTTTATCCCCCTATACATTCCTAGTGGTTTGGGCAGTGGCATACCTAAGGAGCTGTGGGCCCGATGCAAGTTTTACATTGGGGCCCCCCAAGCACTCTTTACATAACAATTGATACGGCGCACCCAAACCTGCCAATGGCAACTACAGTGTCAGAGGTGCAAGATGGGGATGGGGAACAATTTGTTAATGATTGCCACTATTCAAAGTATCTCTAGAAGTGATTATTATGAGCACAGGACCAATAGAGAGGCAATATTGCAGTTGAGGCAGGGCCCCTCTGGTCCAAGGGCCCCGATGCGGTTGCTACCTCTGCACCCCCTATAGCTACGCCTCTAGGTTTGGGTCACCCCGAGCTGCTTGGTTACTCTGTTGTACTGGTCCAAGCCCCTATCCCATACAGCCATATCAATCCCTGCCATGTACTGATGAGGACCCAAAGTCTGAAACAGGCTGTTTACATGTCTGGTTGGTGTGGCTGTGCAATATTAAAAGCTATAGACTTGCTATACATCAGCAGTACTGGATGCTTGTCTGGCTTACAGGGGCGAAAAGAGATAATTTGCAAATTCAGTAGTGGTGCATTGTGGGTAACCACAAATGTTCACTTATAGCTGAATTATTGCAAGTTTCCTTCTGTTTTAAGAAGACAAATTTCACCAAGCATTGCTTATTAGTAGGAGGGCTTTTCAGTCTCTTTTATCCCCCTTTACATTCCTAGTGGTTTGGGTCACTCTGCTTTTTTTTTTTATTATTTACTTATTTTTGAAGTTGGGCTTTGATGGGCATACATAAAAAAAGAAAAAACTGCAAAGCTAAGGATAACCTGTCACAAGAGTAATGAGTTAAGGACAGAACAATGTATCCCCCTGGGCTATATGACAATATCCCCACCAGCGGCTCAGGTAAGGGATGTGTCAGGAGGATTCTTCCAGTCACCAGACTGCAGCTAAGCTATGCCCATTTCCTAAGAATTTCCCCTCCCACTCCTACTAAGAGAATGCAAGGCCGGTCTGCAGGCTCACAACACTCAGCAACTGCACAGCGAGCTGACACACAGAGGCAGCACTGCACTGACAACCACTAACTATATAAAGCAGAGAGCCATCCCTGCTAAGAAAACTCTGCAGAAGCCCTGAGGAGCCCCCAGTCACAGGCTGAGCAGCACAAGCCGATTACAGGAGCCTCTTCTGACTTCAGAACTTGGAGCAAAAGTTTTGGAAAGTTTTAGAAGTAGAACTTTTTAGGTATAGCAGCTGCTGGGCACTTTGATGTCAGCCAACATCTAGTCTAGTTTTGGGACACTGATTACAACAGCAGTTTATAGGCAAGTTGTGCTATCTGTGTTTTTTTTCCTTTATTTATTATTAATAATATTTTAAATTATTCAAATATTTATATTGGCATAAAATGCCCTTTTTGGGCCGACAGCCTTGACGAGTTCAGATTCAGAAAGCGTTTTTTTGGTCGAGGTACCGTTAATATCCAAGACTGACGCCATGACAGGTGTGACTTGCCCGAGGGAAGACGGCACTTGTGACCGGTGCATGCTGCCTGGCAAGGTGGCCGGGCACTTGGGGCAGAGGAGGGAAGAGGACAGGGGCCTGAGGTGGGACAGGTGCGATTCTTGCAGGAGCCCAGATCCCAGGCCGGCGGCGGGGGACGGCAGCCCGGTGAAGAAGCACCACCACAAGCACAGCATTAAGCACCGCTATAAACTCCTAGAGACTCTGGGGAGAGGAACCTACGGCAAAGTAAAGAAGGCAATGGACAAGACTACAGGGATGATGGTGAGTGCCACTTAATAGTACTTCTATATTGTAATGCGCTGTCACAGTCTGGATACACTGTCGATGCTGGTTTAAAGGTAACTTGAGGTGAGGGGAATATGAAGGCTGACATGTTTGTTTCCTTTTAAACAATGCACATTGCCTGGCTGTCCTGCTGCTCCTCTGTCTTTAATACATTTAGCCATAGCCCCTGAACAAGCATGCAGATCAGATGTCTGACAAATCTGACAAGACATGCTTGTTTCAAGTGTGTGATTTAGACTCTACTGACCAGAAAGATCAGCTGGTTTTCTGTCTTTAATGCTGGGAACACACGTTTCGTTTTCCCGCACGATAGATGCGTTTGATGGATAAATTCCATCATGTCCGATATTCAACTCAATAGTTTTACCGCCCAATTCCTCATAAAAGTGAATGGAAAAAACGATAAGAAAAACGAGCGGAAGAGAATCAAGTGGTCAATCGATCGAACGGAGAATCGCACTGAAAAAACGTATTAAAAAAAACGCATAATGCTAGGTACACACCATACAATTTTCTGTTAGATTTACCCGCCAGATAAATGTTTTTCAACATGTTGGAAAATATCTATCTGGCAGGTAAATCTAACAGAAAATTGTATGGTGTGTACCTAGCAGCCTCTGATGAATTGATGCCATGCTAGGTACACACCATACAATTTTCTGTTAGATTTACCTGCCAGATAGATATTTTCCAACATGTTGTCTGGCAGGTAAATCTAACAGAAAGTTGTATGGCGTGTACCTAGCATACTTTTAGCCACAGACCCTGAACAAGCACGCAGATCAGATGTTTCTGACAAATATCTGACATGATTAGCTGCATGCTTGTTTCAGGTATGTGATTCAAACTGCTGCAGCCAAAGAGATCAGCAGGACTGCCAGGCAACCGGTGATGCTTAAAAGGAACATCTGATTTTAATCTACAGATGCCTGGCCGATTTTACCACTGCCGTGTAGTATGAGGACCAACAGATTTTGAATACCATGAACAGACTGTGTAGGTAAGCTCTTATACTACATTGAAGTGGTAAAATTGGACAGTAATCTGCAGATAAAAATTGGATGTGTGTACGGACCTTAAAGGTAGCCATACAGTCGCCCAATTAGATGTTCAACCAGATAAAAATGTTTAATCGATTGTAGATTCATGGTTACACACGGAAACACAATCCCCCATGTTGTGGAAAGTAGATCTCACAACAGTGTAAAGTTGCCTTCATTGTTTCTGTTTATTTTGCTGAACCTTTAAGTGAAAATTGCAGAGAGGCAGATCTCATTATGATTCAGGACGTTGAGACTCAGTGTGAATTCACAATGGCTGGAAATTCCTTCACTAACGAAGTCAGCAGAATGAAAGAGAGACGTTCATTGTGTTCAGATTTTGGTGACAAATTCTATTTTAAGTGCAGCGGCAATGATGGTGACTCTGCGGCTAATCTGCTTTACAACTGATAGGGCAAAATATCTGCATTGTATCTGCATTGCTGACGATTCTCCCAATCTCAGATGACAGCATAGCAAGCGATCGTTTATAAACAATTCTTCACATGAACGATCGGAAATGACCATTTGAGACCACTAAAACTAGATTGACGGGATAGCTCTCAAAATCGGATTGATGTCATTCACCTGATCGGATTGGTTAGATTTGTTTCCATCAGTGGTCACAAGCGATCACTTTCGATTATTCCTATGAGGAATCGTTTGTAAGCGATCATTCAGCAAATTGTACCGTTTGTAGCCACTTTAACTCTAATTAAATATAAAAAAACACTTGAACTTACCTGGGGCTTCTTGCAGCATCCTGGATTCATCCTGCGCTGTCCTTCTGAGACCCTCCGGCCAGCAGTGATGGCTCCTGAAAGTTGTCCGGCCACGCTCCTCCTCTTTGCATCTACCACCACAACAGCATTCTGTGCATGTGCAGTATGGAAAATAGCTACTGTGCATGCGCAGAACGCTCTCAGGAACGGGAGTGTGATCAGGGTGCGCGCGGCTCAGTGACGTGCATGCACAGTAGCCTGCAACTGGCCACGACCAGCCAGCTTTCAGGGGATCGCCGCTGCTGGCTGGAGGGTAGCGGAAGGACGGCGCGAGCGCAGGATGACTGCTGGGGCTGCATAAAGCCCCAGGTAAGATAAACAGGTTTTTTTTAGACCTTAGTAACCCTTTAAGGGGCAGCCGTCTGACCATCTTGTTCCTTATACTTGTACTTCTTGACGTTATTTTGGTACATACACACTTGTAAAAGCTTGACCTTACCAACAGAGATGGGTCAATGAGATGCAAACGACTGTAAGATGATGCAAATTTTATGCAAATATATGCAACTTGGAATAGATTTAAAAAAATGCAGCTCAAAACTATACATTCACCAATTGACTCACCGATGAACAGACTGCCATTTCTGATCATGCATTTCATTGCTAAACTCTCCAAACTTGATTGGAACAGTAGAAATGAACTTCACTGAATCGATTGAATCTGATGAAAAAATGGGCCCGTTTTTAAAGTTCTGTTTAACATAATCAGCAGGTCTAAAACACTCACATTCTAAGAGCAGTGCAGCACTTTCTCTTCTCCTCTAGCACAACAGCAGAGGAGAAAGGTTCCTACACAGCAGTGGTAGGCAGGGGATTATATCAGTGCTGTACCCAGGCCCGGATTTACCTTACAGGAGCCTATAGGCACAGATGTCCTATCTAGACTTCGCAATCTGTGAATCTCTAAACCCCAGCCGAACAGCACCAAAAGTGTGCTGGTTGTCCTTTTTCCCTTACTTCCCTTGCCCGTCATAGGTAGCTACAGATGCCTCTTAGTAGTAGGTAGCCAGACGTACCCTCAGTATGACCCTGACTAAAGGGAGATCTCTTCAGTGGAATGAGAGAGCTGCGTAAGTAACCTCTCATTTACACTCTCATCAGGACTTTGCATAGGGAAGGAGGGAGGGAGGCACTCAAGGGGCAGAGTGAGCCGCCTTTCCATCATCAGGCGCCTGTAGGCACGTGCCTACAGTGCCTTATGGTAAATCCGGCCCTGGCTGTACCTCTTCCTTTAGGATGGCAATGTATATTTGCTGCCTAAATTTCACCGGCTGCTCCAGAATCTGTAAGTTGAGTAATATTTATTTAAGGTGGCCTGGCGGGCACACGCGCCCACATTTTGCCAGCAACCACCCGCGGAGACCCCAGGCCAAACAGCTGAGAGCGGAGCTGCAGCGTGGGATGTGTCATCTGCAAGGGGCTGGAGGAAGCACCGGGTAAGTAGAGCGGGGGGACTCGTTTTGGCTGATGACTCCTTTAATGTACTTGGAAAACAGAATTACAAGAACTTCGAGGACACTATTTCCAAATCTTGGACCTTCCTCTGTAACTGAGGCACAGGATGAGGGAGAGAGGAAGGAGCACGTGTTGCTAACACGCTCCAGGATTACAGTGTCTCAAAATCCGTGCAGTTGGGCAACAGCGAGTCATTGCAGCCGCAGGGAGCCTGAAGACACGTCTGTCAGTCAGCAGCCTACCCATCTACCACTGAGTCATCTCTGCGCCAACAACAGAAACCAACGGCTGTATTGATCCTCACCAAAGCCCCAGGACAAATGTCTCCGTCCAGTTTTCTGGTATTAACAGATAAACTCCCAGACTGGGCTGTGGCAGAGGACATGTTGTCACAACTTGTCACAAAATGCCATCAGCACATGTTTAACATAGCTGACGTTTACCCTAAACATCAACATCAAAACAATTGTAAAGCGCTTTTCTCCCGTAAGACCAAAAGCGCATCAGCTTGTCTCAGTTCAGTACATATTTATGTGTACAGAGGGAAAAGTTATGTGATCAGAAATGCCAGACTAAACAAGGGGCCTTTCAGTCTTGATTTAAACATGTCCTGGGATTGAGCTGTCTTGATTAAGTTTGGCAAGGCATTCCACAGGGTAGGGGCAGCATGACAGAAAGCTCTGGCTCTGAAGGTTTTTAGTTGGACTCTGGTGATGTAAACACATTCAATTGTCTATTCTCGCTCATTATGTGTATATGTGATGTTTATTTTTTTAACTGCTGCATTAACCTCCCTGGCGGTAAGCCCGAGCTGAGCTCGGGCTAAGCCGCCGCGGAGGATTTCTCAGGCCCTGGTGGGCCATTTGCATAATTTTTTTGTTACACGCAGCTGGCACCTTGCTAGCTGCATGTACAAACCGATCCGCGTCGATTCGCCCCTCCCCCAGACCCCTTGCGCAGCCTGGCCAATCACCGGCAGGCAGCGCTAAGGGGTGGATCGGGACTCCCTCTGACGCCATGACGTCATCCCGATCGTCGCCATGGCGACGGGGGAAGCCAAACCGGAAATCCTGTTCTGAACGGGATTTCCTGTTTGCTCTGATCGCTGAAGGCGATCGGAAGGGCAGGGGGGATGCCGCTGCACAGCGGCTATCATGTAGCTAGCGCTAGGCTGCCAGGGAGGTTAAAACCCAAGGTGCCTACACCTGCAGAATTAGTGTCCCCAGATGCTCGCCTCGGCCAAAAACCCACTAACGTGTATACAAGGCTTTAATAAGGAGGGCTATAATATAGATTGCTCGCCAGCGGCAAAAATCTGCAAAAAAGTTAATTCGCTATATTCATTCTACTGCCGTTGGCGCGTAGGGATGGATGGTTAATGAGATGCTAAAGATGCAAATTTAATGCTAATTTTAAGCAAATGTATGGCGCTAGGAAAGGTTCTTTGTCGTCGCAGCGCGTTTGAAGTCCTATAGGGACACAGAACTGTGCGAATGCTACTGACACCGGACACTACTTGTAGGATTGGATGAAGCAATGGGATTTACTATGGTGTTTATGGGAACCACGTCAAAATCTGTCACCGTGGTTCAAAGACCATTTCCATTTCATTTGAATGGAGCGGCGGTTGATGATGCCTAAACCGCACTTTTTTGGCCGCCAAAGACGTCAGTTTACCACCCCTGTGAACCAGAGATGGATTAAGATGTAATGGGGCTCTAGGCAAGGTAGTAGATTTGGGGCCTCTTTGTGGTCGTTTTGGTAAGCTAAAGTGGAGAGAGGTCAGAGAAGGTGGGAGGTGGGCCCCTTGACTCCCACTAGGCCCCGAGCACCTGCCTAGGTTGCCTGGTGGATGATCCTGCTCTTCTGGTGTGAACCAGCCCTTAGGTAGTTTAACTCCACCCCCTTTCCCCCTTACCCAGACTCAGCCCTTTTCTCACTTTGCCTCTGTTTTATATGCACATAAAACTAAATATAATCAACCTCAGTTTTTCTTACCAAATGTGTAACTACAGGCGACGGAGCTAGAAAGCTGTTAAACAGTAAAAAGACAGTTGATTGGTTGGAGAAGGCTGCGTTACTAAGCAACTGCTGGGTTGGCCATATTGTTTCAAGAGCCTCGGTCGTTTGGCCTATTGAGGCCGATTCAAAAGTTTGCCTGAGCCTGGCTGAGAATGCTCTGTGGGTCAGAGTACAAGTTTTTGTGGAATTTTTAGACCTCTCTGGAATACACAGAATTCAATGATTAAAGCTAAAAAAAAATCTCTGGAAGAATGGGAATGTGATGAGAATGAGAACAATCCAATGCGAAGCCTGCCTGTGTCCTGCCAAATCAAATAAACTGTTTGGCTCAGATGTAAATAATGAGAGGACTGATATTTCTTTCATTGCCATGCCTTTAAAAATAGTTCGGTTCCCCTGGGACGCCGCGAAGAGCAGCTGTTTCACATGTATGCAGAGGCTGACTGGAGGGAAATGTCTGCCAGTTGGAGAAGGTGGCGGACATGTTCCGCATATGAGATGACGATGGGCCTAGCTGTTGCCCCAGCAACCATAAAATGCCAGCTAGACCTGGTACAGGAATGTAAAGCTTATCCCAACATGGCAATGACCGTGGCGGAGCCAGTGACGTGATTCTATAGAATGAACTCTGCGTGAGACCCTCAGTGTGCGGTTCCACAACGGGGACCCCTTTCTCACGCCTGGCTGTTCCCTGAGATGGGGAGCCAAGATGCTAGATTTAAAGGTGCAACTCAGATTTTCTTTCAAAGAACAGCAAAACAACATGCACCTTCCGTCTCAATTTACTTGAAAAATGGTTCATCAAATTTCATATACAGACATCCAATGATGACAGCAGTCAATCAATATGGTGTGGGTGTGATGCCAAACATAGCTTACGTGTCCTTGGCAAAGGGCAGGCTGAACAGTGTGGAGTTGGGCTTCAGGCACTTTTTTCTTGTGCAAGAGTTCAGGTCCATATTAAGGATCTAGTTATTTTGGTAGAGCCTTGTAAGCACACACCCAGGGGCATAACAATAGCTCCTGGACCCCTGCCATTGTGGGGGGGCCCTATACATAAAGCAAAGCAGAAGTGCTGTGTTGTACAGCACCCACTCTCTCCAGGACGACAGGTCCTCTTCACTCCAGGTCATTGCTGTGCTGTGCAGCCAATCGCCTTGCAGCTCCAGTCTCTGTATGTCATGTGACAGAGCTGGAAGCTGCATGGTGATTGGCTGCATAGTGCGGTGATCAGCTGCACTGGAGAGAATTGAAGAGGACCTGTCATGCCACCGGGAGCAGGTAATAAACAACGCTCCACTGCTGGTCTGCATTATGTACAGGAGCAGGCCAACCGTGATGGAGGTCAAATATTTATTTCCTTTTAACCACTTGCCGACCGCACACTCATACCGTGCGGCGGCAAAGTGGTAGCTGGAGGACCAGCGACGCAACTGTGCGTCGCCAGGTGCCTCCCTAATTAATCAGGAAAGGCCGCTCGCGCGAGCGGCCGTTTCCTGTTAGATCACGGAGCGGGTCTCCGTGAATAGCCTGCGAGCCGATGATTGCGGCTCGCAGACTAAATGTAAACGTAGGAGACATTTGTCTCCTTTGTTTACATTGTACGGCGCTGCCGTAAGGCAGATCGGCAATCCCCGGCCAATCAGCGGCTGGGGATCGCCGCCATGTGACAGGGGACAGCCTGTCACTGGCTGCACAGGACGGATAGCGTCCTGTGCAGCCCCGATCACCGGGGATGAGCAGGTAGGAGAGGGAGGGGGGAATTTCGCCGCGGAGGGGGGCTTTGAGGTGCCCCCCCCCGCAACATGCCTGCCCACCGGAGCGATCAGACCCCCCCTGCACATCATCCCCATAGGGGGGAAAAAAGGGGGGCGATCTGATCGCTCTGCATGAAACATGATCTGTGCTGGGGGCTGCAGAGCCCACCCAGCACAGATCACAAAAAATAACGCTGGTCCTTAAGGGGGGGTAAAGGGTGGGTCCTCAAGTGGTTAAAGAGACACTGAAGCGAAAAAAAAAATGATGATATTATGATTTGTATGTGTAGTACAGCTAAGAAATAAAACATTAAGATCAGATATATCAGTCTAATTGTTTCCAGTACAGGAAGAGTTAAGGAACTCTAGTTGTTATCTCAATGCAAAAAAGCCATTAATCTCTACCACTTTCAAAGTCGTGGAGAGGGCTGTTATCTGACTTTTATTATCTCAACTGTAAGTGAACTAATTACTTTTTCTCTGCCAGAGGAGAGGTCATTAGTTCACAGACTGCTCTGAAAGAATCATTTTGAATGCTGAGTGTTGTGTAATCTGCACATAATAGAGAATGATGCAATGTTATAAAAAACACTGTATACCTGAAAATAAAAATATGAGGATATTTTCTTTGCTGCTAATCTTCTAGTAATTATTCATAGTACACAACCAATTCACTATATCATATATTTTTTTCCGCTTCAGTGTCTCTTTAAGCAATACCAGTTGCCTGGCAGCCCTGATGATCCTTTGCCTCTGATACTTTTAGCCGTAGACCCTGAACAAGCATGCAGATCAGATGTTTCTGACATTATTGTCAAATCTGACAAGATTAGCTGCAGGCTTGTTTCTGGTGTTATTCAGACACTGCTGCTACCAAGTAGATCTGCAGTTGCCTGGTATTGTTTAAAATGAAATAAACATGGCAACCTCCATTTACGTCTGGCTTTAGGTTCCCTTTAAGAGAGACACTCCTGCAAGGCACGCCTTCAGACACTGTACAGGGCCTGATCTGAGGAAGTGGTTGGTTACCACAAAACGTGCGGCTACATGTTTAATTGTCTATTTTATGTATCCTGTGTCCTATTTCCTTGGAGGAAAATGCATATCTTGCTGTCCATTTTTATTGTTTTTAGTACTTTAATGATTTTAGATTTTTTTGGGCGCCTCCCAGGAGGATTAGTCATTGCTGTTAAGAACTTGTTCATGCCAGTTTTGCTGCTGAGTGCTGTGCAGCACCCACAGAGACCAAAATAATGTGTCCCGTCACACTGCATGGCAACATACTGCCAGAGACCTCACACTGCATGGCAACATACTGCCAGAGGAGCCCTCGCACTGCATGGCAACGTACTGCCAGAGGAGCCCCATGCACTGCATGGCAATGTATTGCCAGAAGAGCCATCACACTGCATGACAACATACTGCCAGAGGAGCCCTCACAGTGCATGGCAACGTACTGCCAGAGGATGCATGGCAACGTACTGCCAGAGGATGCATAGCAACATACTGCCAGAGGAGCCCTCACAGTGCATGGCAACGTACTGCCAGAGGATGCATGGCAACGTACTGCCAGAGGATGCATAGCAACATACTGCCAGAGGAGCCCTCACACTGCATGACAACGTACTGCCAAAGGAACCGTGTTGTGTGAGCAAGCCTTAAAGGACAACTGAAGCGAGAGGGATATGGAGGCTGCCATATTTGTTACCTTTTAAGAAATACCAGTTGCCTGGCTGTCAGTCTAATCCTCTGCCTCTAATTCTTTTAGTCATAGCCCCTGAACAAGCATGCAGCATATGAGGCGTTTCTGACATTAATGTCAGATCTGACAAGATTAGCTGCATGCTTGTTACTGGTGTTACTCAGACATACTGCAGCCAAATAGACCAGCAAGGCTGCCAGGCAACCAGTATTGTTAAAAAAGGAAATAAATATGGCAGCCTCCATGTTCTTCTTACTTCAGTTGTCCTTTAAGTAAGAACTTACTCTGCCCCCTACCCCCCTATATTACACATGGGTGAAGAGCAGAGACATGGGCTGAGGGAATCTGGCCCAGGATCATCTGTATGCAGTTTGTATGTTCTCCTTCTGTTTGTGAGGGTTTCCTCCAGGCACTCCAGTGTCCTCCCACATCGCAAAAATATACTGATAACTTAATTGGCTTAAATTTAAATAAACATATGATATGACTATGGTAGTGAATGGGATTAGATTGTGAGCTCCTCTGAGGACAGTCAGTGACATGACTATGTACTCTGTGCAGTGCTGCAGGAGATTGCAGTGCTATATAAATGCATAATAATAATATGGTAGGACAACAGACTATGACTATGGTGGGATTAGAGTGTGATCTCCTCTGAGGACAGTCAGTGACATGACAATGTACTCTGTACAGTGCTGCAGAACATGTCATTGCTATATAAATGCATAATAATAATATGGTAGGACAACAGACTATGACAATGGTGGGATTAGAGTGTGAGCTCCTCTGAGGACAGTCAGGGACATGACTATGTACTCTGTACAGTGCTGCAGGAGATGTCATTGCTATATAAATGCATAATAATAATATGGTAGGACAACAGACTATGACTATGGTGGGATTAGAGTGTGATCTCCTCTGAGGACAGTCAGTGACATGACAATGTACTCTGTACAGTGCTGCAGAACATGTCATTGCTATATAAATACATAATCATAATATGGTAGGACAGCAGACTATGACTATGGTGGGATTAGAGTGTGATCTCCTCTGAGGACAGTCAGTGACATGACAATGTACTCTGTACAGTGCTGCAGAACATGTCATTGCTATATAAATGCATAATAATAATATGGTAGGACAACAGACTATGACAATGGTGGGATTAGAGTGTGAGCTCCTCTGAGGACAGTCAGGGACATGACTATGTACTCTGTACAGTGCTGCAGGAGATGTCAGTGCTATATAAATACATAATAATAATATGGTAGGACAGCAGACTATGACTATGGTGGGATTAGAGTGTGAGCTCCTCTGAGAACAGTCAGTGACTATGTACTCTGTATTGTGCTACAGGGACTATTTAAATACTGAATAGAAATACAAATAGTCCCCTATTCAGATTTACTGTCAATGAAAAGTCCAGGGAGGTTGTACCAGAGTTGTAATCTCCAGTACAGGAACTGCTGTAGCCTTTATTAAGTACAAGAGTAATGACCACAATGTTACCTACATAATTCATGGATATTGCTTACAAGTGCAACACGTTCCTCTGTTTAACAAAAGGTCAGTCTCATTCAGTGAGATCTGCTGTATGGAGTTCAGGAACAGGAAGTCTGGCCCGGATGAAACAAGTCGGATTGACCTCTCCTTGTTTACTCTCCTGTTACATTCTGTATTTCCCTCCCTGAATCACTTGTTCAGTTTTTTCGATGGACAAGCACTTTGTTTCTCATGGCGATGAGCACAGCTCAGGCCGTCCTTCTGGTGTACCTCACTAAGGTATCTTCAGGCTGGAGAACATTGTAAGACACAAGTGATCCTGCATACCTAGTCTAACTTAAAGTGTACCTGAGACAGAAGCGCCAGAGCTGCGGCCACTAGGGCGCGCTCTATAGGCAGTAGCAGTGTTAGGGAGTCTTGCCCAAGGCCTCCTCACTGAATAGGTGCTGGATTACTGAACCGAAAGAGTCGAGATTCAAACCTGTGTCACCTGTCGCCTTTAAGGGACCCTGAGCAGTGGCTAAAAATGAAATCTGGACTTACCTGGGGCTTCCTCCAGCCCCCCAAAGCCCACGAGGTCCCCCGACATCCTCTACTGCCCTTCTGTGGCATGCATGGTTATCTAAAGACTGGACCACGCATGCGCTGGACTCTTATGGTGACCGGCGTGAGGACACGCAGATTATCGGAGCCAGCAGCAGGACCATAGAAGGGAAAAAGCGGATTACGGGGGGGAGGGGGGGGACTGGCCAGATAAGTCCAGATTTTATTTTTTAGCCACTGCTTATGGTCCCTTTAACCATTACACTATCCAGTCACTGCTTCATGCGTTATAAAGAGAGGACCAGCCAAGCTGAGCATCCATGTTTATACAGTTGTGTCTGCCAGTAGGATCTGATCATGTCTTCAAGACGGACCCCCTACAGTTGGACGTTTATGGGAAGCTAAAACATTTGGTGAGTTGTTTTTCTTTCAGCACCGCAGGCAGAGACTTTGGAATGTTTCTATTTATTTATTTTTTTCTTGTCTCTTGACCAACAGTTCCTAAAAACACAACTGCTGAGTTGAGTGCCCCTTTAAAGCGGACCTGAACTCAGAACTTCCTTTCTGCTGTAAAAGATAAGCAACAACATAATCATACCTTCCAACATTTTGAGATGAGTAAGAGGGACACTTTAAGACACGCCCATGCGACACACACAGCCACGCCCCTGCCACACCCCTCGTCGTATATCACAGAGAATTGAATAATCAAAAGATGTATATTTACTATTCAAACCTCACTGGTGCTGCCTATTGTTATTAGTTTTCCATCATTTTAACATGTGAAAATAAGAAATCTGTCAATTTAAATGATGGAAATAAGGAAACAAACATATTTTTAAAGAAACTCTGTAACAAAAAAAAAGTTCCCCTGGGGGTACTCACCTCGGGTGGGGGAAGCCTCCGGATCCTATTGAGGCCTTCTCCGTCCTCCCCGGTCCCACGACGGTGGAGAAAATCCTCCCGGAGTGGCAGCGATGTAAATATTTACCTCCTTGGCTCCAGCGCAGGCGCAGTATCCGCTCTCTGCACATAGATTGGCGAAAATAGCCGATCTCCGTCCGGCCGCTCTCCTGCGCAGGCCCAATTCTCCTGCGCCTGGTTAGTAGAGCGGACCCGACAGAAATTGGCTGTTCCCGTCTATTTCCGTGCTGAGAGCAGCAACAGCGCCACCTGCTGGAGCCAGGGAAGGTAAATATATCAAGCCTTGTCGGGCTTGACGGGGAGGATTCTGGGATGCTTCGGGGGAACCAGTGATGGATTGCCTGTAGCTACATGGATGATGAAAGCCTCAT
Source organism: Hyperolius riggenbachi (assembly GCF_040937935.1). Taxonomy (NCBI): domain Eukaryota; kingdom Metazoa; phylum Chordata; class Amphibia; order Anura; family Hyperoliidae; genus Hyperolius; species Hyperolius riggenbachi. The sequence goes on from NC_090654.1 coordinate 43,903,578, forward strand.
TGGGACCCTGAGGCTTCCCCCTCCCGAGGTGAGTACCCCCCAGGGGTTGTTTTATTTTTTTTTAGTACAGAGTCTCTTTAAGTAGAAAAATACACATATTTACATAGGTCTGTACATCAGCCCTGAAAGAGGGACATATATGAGGTAGAAAGTAGATGGAGTAATTTGGTTCCCAAAGAGGGACTGTCCCTCCAAAAGACAGTTGGGAGCTATGGCATAATAACCTTTAAAGAAAAACATTTCTTTGTTACAGCTGATACAATTCCTGCAATCAATCTGCAGTGTGTCTACTTCCTGCTTTCATGGAAGCAGAGATATTGTTAACATCCTTTGCTTTCAAATTAGCCTCTCTGCAGTGGCAGTCAGCTGGCACAGGTGAGGGGTCAAATTACAACTTGTGATTAGTCACAGATAAGGGGGAATTAGACTGGCTAAACCCTCTAAATACATACAGGGAGCATTTCTCTACGTTTTCCTTTTGTCCTGTGCAAGAGTACAGGTCCACTTTAAAGGGACACTTAAAGGGAACCAGAGAGGAATGGGTTGTTAAAATAGAAAAAGATTTTATACATACCTGGGGCTTCTTCCAGCCCCATAAGCCTGGATCACTCCCACGCCGCCATCCTCCGCTTCCTGGAACTGCCGGTACCGGGCCTGTCACTTCCGGCGGACGCGGCCAATTGTCCGCATCACAGGGGGTCCCTCCATACCCGTACGCATGCGGCTGCGCAGTAGGCAGCCTCATGCGTACTTATATAGAGGGAGCTCCGTGTGATGCGGAGAATCGGCCGCGTCCACCGGCCGACTGGCCGTCTCGCGGCAATGACGGGACCCGGTACCGGCAGATCCAGGCAGCAGAGGACGGCGGCGTGGTAGCGATCCGTGCGTATGGGGCTGGAGGAAGCCCCAGGTATGTATAAAACCTTTTTTTGATCCTCTCTGGTTTCCTTTAGGTCAGGAATAAAAAAATCAGTTTTACTTGCCTGGGGCTTCTACCAGCCCCCTGCAGTCACTCATGGAGCCTCCGGTCCCCCGCCGCCAGCTAGTTTCGTTTTCGCTGACATTCCTTGACAGGTAGTCGATGGGCTTTCTGCGCAGGCCTGGCCACGCGTATCCTTCTTCATGTTCCCGTCCTCAAACGTGAAGATAAATACGCGTGGCCAGGCCTGTCAGCGAAAACGAAACTAGCTGGTGGTGGGGAACCGGAGGCTCCGCGAGTGATTGGGAGGACACGGGGCGGCTGCAGGGGGCTGGTAGAAGCCCCAGGCAAGTAAAACTGATTTTTTATTCCTGGGTTAAGTGTCCCTTTAAGTCATGGCTGTTTTTTTTGAAAAATGTACTTCTCTACAATACCCAAAGTTTTATATTTCCTCATGGCTTTCCCAACTTTCAATTGTAAAGGCAAAAATGTAGATGTGAAGTCTCTTATTCCCACAGGTTACACCCACCATCCACAGGCCTCAGCCCCCTTCTCATAAATGTAACAATGCTATTTCCTGAGGCAGTCAGCTGTAAAATATGCAAATGTGTGCAGAGGGAAGATAAAGAGCATTGCTACATTTGTATTTTGTGAGAAAACAATCCTAGTTGGACTTGCCAGACAAAATGTGTCATGCTTTCTTGTGCTGCAACATGAGGTGCTGCTGTCGCCTCGCCTTAGCGTGCTTATGGCTGGACCCGCAAGAAGTGTCTGGCAGACAGCTGTGTCATCACTGGGGAGGGCAGGGACAGCATGACTAGATACAAAAATGACTGAAAGGTCACTACAGGGCAGATTTATGATGATAGAGCACAAAAAGAGTTATGGCAGACAGCAACCAATCAAAATACAATTATCTTCTTTTGTTTATATATGGCTATTAAAAGTTTATTTCTTTTTACTGATGGAGGACATTCATGTTTCCCTTTTGTTTCCCGAGTAATTAGTGAAATTGTAAGACAAGAATGTGACAGTGACTTAGCAACCACAAAACATGTTTCCTTTTTCCACTTAGAGAAGGGGTGTAAAACTCCAATATAAAGTTGGCTGAAATTGAACTCAGTAACCTCAATGTCTAGTGTCCACCTCCGTCCCTTATAAAATTCCCTGGTGCCTATTGCTCTCCCTCCCTTCCTTATACAATTCCCTGGTGTCTATTGGCCCCCCTCCCTTCCTTATACAATTCCCTGGTGTCTATTGGTCCCCCTCCCTTCCTTATACAATTCCCTGATGTCTATTGGTCCCCCTCCCTTCCTTATACAATTCCTTGGTGTCTAGTGACCACCTCCCTTCCTTATACAATTGCCTGGTGTCTATTGGTTCCCCTCCCTTCCTTACACAATTCCCTGGTGTCTAGTGACCACCTCCCTCCCTTATACAATGCCCTGATTTCTATTGCCCCCCCCCTTCTTGTACAATTCCCTAGTGTATATCCCCCCCCCCCCTTCCTTCTACAGTTCACTGATGTCTTGTGGGTCTCCCCTATACAGTTCATTGGTGTCTAGTTCTCCCGATTTCCCCCCCCCCCCTCCATACAGTACCCTGGTGTCCAGTGGTCCTCCTCCCGCCTCTATTCCATACCGTGGTGTTTAATGCCTCCTCCCTTCCCTATACAGTTCCCTGGTAAATAGTGGTCCTCCCTTCCCTCCCTCCCCTATACAGTTCCCTGGTGTGTGTTGCCCCTCACCCATACAGTTTTTTGGTGTCTAGTGCTGCTAAATGTAGGAGAGGTCAGAGTGTTATAGCCTTGTACATCCCCCCATTCACTATATTGAAGGGCAGGTTTGAGTTGTGGTGGTGGAACACAATAAAGTAACAGTGACTCAGGAAGGGGGGGGGGGGGTGTCTGGGCAGTGCTGACCATAACTGAAGTAGATTGGAGCAGCTTCAGATCCATGGCTGTCCAATCGGAAGAAAGGGTCACGTGACTGAAATAGACCTTGGCGGTGAGTGTGTGGGGGTTGTAGGGTGGGGACTCATAGTTTAGTTGGAATAATGAAGGGAAGTGTAAAAAAAAAATAATGGAAATTGACTTGAAAACATGAGAGCTTGTAAAACAAAAGGAACAGCCGAGGGCCCCTGATGGTGTAGTATATTAAAACAACAATCCAACTATGTTTCTTAAGAGTTATACTCACAAAGCTGGGTTACCTCTAAAGCAACCACTGTATAGGTAGGTGGGGACAACAATCTCGTCCCCACTGAGGTTACGATGTCACTCTCTGTAGATGAGGAAAAGAGGTTGGGACGGAGGCGCCTTATTCGCTACTCATTGCCTGATGAAGTGGGTGCTTGCTTGTGAAACGCGTTGCATTTGAGTACACAAATAATAAATTTTTATTAGATACCGACTATCTGAGTCCTTTTGGGGGAGGTAAGTCCACCACTACCGCCATCTTTTAAATTGTTTTTAATGTATTTTTATCCTACTGTGGCGCCTCTGTTACAACTCATTATAGTATTAAAACCCTAGAGATCGACCGAGGTCCCAGAGGCAAAATGTGAGAGACAATCGTCACAGTTTAAATTATTATTATTAATACAGTATTATTGCCAGTCAGCACTGGCCACGCCTTCACGTTTTTCCAATGAACGGTAATATCTTGATGCCACCCAACATGTGCGTCTGCCAGTCACAGCAATCAGCCAATCAGACCATCTCAATTTGCTTGGGTTAGAGACCAGAACATCGGATTGGTTTCTGTTGGCAACACAACCGTCCTTTCTGCCAGACGCTTTGACAAATGGGGGAGGATGTGAGGTCATTTTTCTTTGGCCACAGATTTGATTTTCTGAACATTCTCACCTATATTTCCTTCTCCTCTGGATGCCAGAATGTGCTAGAAGGAATGCGAACGACTCCAGACGCAGCCAACATTCCATCGGAATTCCCAAGGCGCTAGACGGGAAGACTTTTATATAAAGAAATATTGGAGCCGGGGCGTCCTGTGGGGAAGAAAAGCTTTCCTTAAATGAATGGGGTGGGCTGGGAGAAAATGCACTGTGCAGCTGTGTGGCTGATAAAGTTCACACAATGATCTGTATCAGGAACAGAAGAGGGAAAGCGATCGCGGTCTTATTACCGCTGAGTTTATAAACTAGGCCTGACCCCTGCAGACAATGGAGGAGGCAAGCAGCCCATCTACATTATTATTACTGTATTGGTTTATAACGCTCCAACATATTCTGTGGAAGAGTAAAGCCAGGTATCCACCGCTAGATGGATGGATCGGGCAAAGCTCAGCGACGCAGCCCGACGAATGATCCCCAATCCATGGTAAAACGAGACGGCACGCAATGGGCGTGAACCAGAGTTTAGATGAGTACGACACTTTGCGTGGGAGATCTGCCATGATGGCCGCGCGGCGCAAAGCGTAGTTGGCTTAATTGCACACACATACCCACGCCACGTAATCGATGATACGATCGCAGGAAAAATTATTGTAAACTTGCGCCATGATTACGTACCTTAACCATCCTGGCGGCCTATTAAAAACTGCCAGGGGGCAGCACAGCAGGGATTTCCTGGAGGGCTTTTCCCGTCGCCATGGCGACGGTCGTGATGGCGTCATCGACGTCGTGAGAGTCATCGGGAGTCCCGATCCACCCCTGCGGGTGTGCAGGGGGACCTTAGTGGGGTTTGGGATAGCAACAGAGGCTGGGCTGTATAGGCAGATCCAGCCTCTGTATGCAGATAACATTCTTTAAACACACCTCGGGTTCTCTTTAAAGAGGAGCTGTTAGGTATAAGGTCTCAGAGAAAATAAACACATATATCAGTAGCTAAAGATTGGCTGTACTTACATTACATATGCATTTCACTGTCCACGTTTGGATTTCACAGAATTTGTATATAGTATATGCAGAGATAGATGCTCCTGACAGCTCATGGCAGGCTCCATGTTTTTCTGTCAAATGTGTCGTCATGTCCTGCCTGCTTCCTGATCACAGATAAGCTTGTACTAAATAACACAGTGTGCAGTGAATATTAATGAGCCATGTGGCTAGGAACAATAGCTGACTCCTGCAGTGTACGCTGCCCCGAGATTTATCAGTGCTACGCGCTGGACTGATTACACAAGCTGCTGTAACGTCTCATTAGCAGCCGAGGGGAGGGCCCCAGAATGCTTTGCAGTTTAGAATGCGGCTTGCGTCTTTATGGGTCTATAACAGCCTTTAAGATAAGCACACATCAAAGGTAACTAAGATTTTTATCTTCACTAATTGCTTTTGGGCTTCCTTCTAAACTGTTTAACACAGGAGAATAGAGGTTTAAATTAGCTTCTGCAGCCTGACAGTTACTCTTTAAAGAAAAACCTATAGGACATACATGTCAACTCTGGCCCGCGGGCCAAATCTGGCCCTCAGAGCCATTAAATTTGTCCCTCAAGTGGTTTCCCAACTTTGCATTATGTTTGACCCTCTCTAGACCACCAGGGAAGCTATACTGGAGGTGAAGCCTTACAACACCAGGGAAGCCATATGGGGGAGGGAGGGGCAAATCACTTGACACAAGGGAACTGTATAGGGGAGGATGGGGGCCTCTTGACACCAAGGAACTGTATAGGGGAGGGAGGATTACTAGACACCAGGGAACTGTAAAGGGGTGGGTGGGGGGCATTAGACACCTGAGAAATTTATAAGGGAGGAAGGTAGCCAGTAGACATTGAAATTGGCCCACGGCTAAGTCCCGGTGTACAATTTCGGCCCACTTTATATTTGAAAGATAAAAGAGGGGGGAAAAATCGGAGAGCCCAATATTGTGTAGTATTTTCAAGATTCGCAATATGTTAAACATAGAATGTGAGATTATACTTACAAACACAGGCAACCACACAGGCAACCACTGTAATCGCAGGTGGGAAGAATTACGGTATTACCTGACCCCACTCAGGTTTAAGAAGTCGCTCTCTGTAGAAATAAAGAAAAGGGGGTAACACCCCTCCACGACGGGTGGACTAGTCTGTTTCTCAACATTTTATTGATATGTACCCCTTTTAAATCCCTGTACTCACCAAGTACCCCCTGGCATAGGAAACATTATCACAAGTACCCCTTGACAAATATATATTTAATCGTAGTACATTATAATTGGTTCTAAACAATTTCCAAGTATTTAGTATTGCTTTTAAATTCGCTAAAATACTGATTTGGTGTTGTTTAAATAAGATTTATCATTTTCTAAAACTCTAAATTTGTTATTCTTGGTTAAGTATATCAAGCCCGAGTACCTCCTGGAACCATCAGACGTACCCCCTGGGGTACGCGAACCTATGGACTAGACAATGCTTGAAATTTTGAACAGAGGCGCCATAGTAGGATAAAAACGTCTAAAAAGGGGCGGTGGTAAACTTTCCTCCCTCAAGGAAATACAGACAGGAATTTATTTTATATCAAAACTAGCACTTGGCCATGCTACAGACCTCTTTGAGTTTCTCCAATAATTGCTTGATGAAGCTGGATTGTGCCTGCGAAAAGTGTTGCAAAGTGGAGCTTTTAATAAATGTTATTTTTGACGTAAAATAACTAATTCCTGTCTGTATTTCCTTGATGGAGGTAACTCCACCACTTCCCCTTTTATATGGTTATTAGACGTTTTTATCCTACTTTGGCGCCTTTGTTCAAAGTTTCATACACTTTATATTTGAGTTTGACACCTCTGCTATAATGGATCAAAGGCCTACTGAAATATTGGGCGATTTTCTTCACAAATCCACTGTACAGGACTATCCAAGTACAGCTAGTGCTGTGGCTAGTGCACAGTTTTGTACTGGTGAATCACCACATGGCCTTCAGTCCGTACAGACACCTCGGCCGTCTTATCGTGTCCTCTGAGTTATCTCGCAGACGCATTAGTTGGAGGAAGTGGATGTTGCTGAGTCTTCCGGATGCAGCTGAGCTGAGTGCTGTTAGCAGGCTTTTAGGACAGATAATAACTTCCTGATACTTTCTGCGCGAGCCATAAATCCACATAAACACATCTGCAGCAGACTCGGCCCTCAGAGGCAGGCAGACATCAGTGCAATACATCACATAGATTGTACACAAACAGGATGTCACCGGGAGAAGCAACTGTATGTTTACAAACATGAAGGTCACGCTCGGATACGCGATTCGCGGAATAAACACACTGACAACAATATACAGATGCAGCGTGCAAGTACTGCAGCTGTGCTGCCTGTGTGCCGGTGTTGTGATGCGTTTACGTTCTGACAAATACCGTAGAGTAAAATCGTCTGACTTCAAAAACTGCAACGCAGATGCGATTTAACCATGGATGTAACGCCGTGAGACAGCTGTGTACATAAGCTCTAGGGGTGAATCAAGGTCAGAATGGCGTTAGGACCCTTTCCCTCTATGCCCAATTTGATCCAAATATCAGATCGCATCTGGTTTGCTAATTGCAACAGCAACTAACGTAAATCATGGTGGTGTTTTTCTGCTAGTGCGATTTGTTTTTTTTTTCCAGAATCGCAATCGCCAGCCTGCTGCATTACTGAAGTGATTTTCCCTTCCATTTGACAATTCATACAAATTTTTTTATTTTCCCGCCAAGTTTTTTTTCTCCTGTTGGAATTGGCAAAACAAAAATGTGCCACAATCGTACGGTACACCTGACAGATCGTGATCAAATCGCGATGAAATTGCAGTAGTGGAAATAGAAAAAAACATGTTTGGATTGCAGCATGATCGCGTTTCTTGGCGAAAAAGAGCCCTAAGACGGCTGTGTGATGGTCATAATGGATTTAATGAAGAACTTTAACCAAGGATTGAACGTCTTCCTAATCAGTAGCTGAGAGAAACCTGATCTTTACCTTATATAATATAGACCATCTTGGTGTATGTGTGTGTGGGAGAGCGGGGTTCTGTGTGGCTGATATTGTGGTAAAACCCCTCCCACAGTGTGATGTCATGACCATGGTCCTGGCAGGTTGTTGTCTGGTGAACCTCATTGCATTGTGGGAAATAACGTATTTTTCCAGCTGCCAAGCAAGCTGTATGTCCCTCTGAGCATTGAACTCTCAGTAACGAACATTCTGTACAGATCACCTAACAGAACAGAAATGTCACCACCAGTGATACATTTCAGAATGTAAATCAGGAAGAGGAAAGATTTTACAATGGGCAAACACTGACTAAATAATCTATGAATTATTAAAACTAAAATAAAAAAATAAGCAATTTTATTCATTATGTTATTTTCACAACAGTTCCTCTTTCCGTTTTTTGTTTGTTTGTTTGTTTTAATTCCGACTTTGGGGGCTTGTCTTGCTAGCCTTCTGGGGCTCTCAGTGGCCAACCTTATTTTATCTTTGTAGAAACTACTTGAATGGCCAATGACCAAAAAAAAATTATGTTCAGAAGCCCTTTTACCAACCACTCCCTGTTGCACAGACCTCCTTAGCTATTGGCTGCTGTCTTTTGAGAGTTCGGTCTAGCAGCGGTGTACACAGAGCCTGCTTTTCACTCCTTGCACTTCACTTCCTGGCCACATGAGAGAGTGGTGCGCGGATGCCTTTAACTCCTAGGAGGTCTGGTTCACCACTAGCTTGCTGGGTAATCTGTAACTCTGGGTCGCCCAAGTCCTACCCCATAGAGCCACATCAATCCATGCCATGCACTGATGAGGGTCAACCAATTAAACAGTCTGTATGCATGTTTGATTAGTGTTGCTCTGCACAGTTAACAAGCTGACACATCATTGCATTCCAACGGTTCTGGAGGTGTGACTAGTTTAACCACCCTGGCGTTCTGATTAAATCGCCAGGGTGGCTGCGGGAGGGTTTTTTTTAAATTAAAAAAAAACTATTTCATGCAGCCAACTGAAAGTTGGCTGCATGAAAGCCCACTAGAGGGCGCTCCGGAGGCGATCTTCTGATCGCCTCCGGCGGCAAGGAATAACACGGAAGGCCGCAATGAGCGGCCCTCCGTGTTTCGCTTCCCTCGTCGCCATGGCGACGAGCGGAGTGACGTCATGGACGTCAGCCGACGTCCTGACGTCAGCCGCCTCCGATCCAGCCCTTAGCGCTGGCCGGAACTGTTTGTTCCGGCTACGCTGGGCTCGGGCGGCTGGGGGGACCCTCTTTCGCCGCTGCACGCGGCGGATCGCCGCGCTGCAGCGGCGATCAGGCAGCACACGCGGCTGGCAAAGTGCCGGCTGCGTGTGCTGCTTTTTATTTGGTGGAAATCGGCCCAGCAGGGCCTGAGCGGCAGCCTCTGGCGGTGTTGGACGAGCTGAGCTCGTCCAGACCGCTCAGCAGGTTAAAGAGAAACTCCAACCTAGAATTGAACTTTATCCCAATCAGTAGCTGATACTCCCTTTTACATGAGAAATATAATGCTTTTCACAAACAGACCATCAGGGGGCGCTGTATGACTGATTTTGTGCAGAAACCCCTCCCACAAGAAGCTCTGAGTACCGCGGTACTTTTGGCAGTTTGTTACAATGTAACAAGGTTCACATACAGGAAATAGCTGTTTACAGCTGTCTCTAACAGCCAAAACAGCTAGGAGCAGCTACATAACCTGCCCACAGTAAAAATTTCACCATGTAATACATGTCAGAATGTAAATCTGGGAGAGGAAAGATTTTACAATGAGCAAACACTGACTAAATCATTTATACATAATTATGGTAAAAAATGAAGCACTTTTTTTACTACATTATTTTCACTGGAGTTCCTCTTTAAGGTGGCCACTAACAATCCAATCTCTTTCATCCAATCTTACCATTTCTATGTAATATGAGGGAATGCCTATATTACCCATTCAATACATTCACTCAGTTTACTCTTCTACTACATAGATTTGGTAAGATTGGATGAAAAAGATTGGATCGTTAGTGGCCACCCATACTGGAGCAACAATTGATCATTTCCATATTCAGCAGTGAAGCATGGTGGGAGACATCATATGCTCACTCCAATCTGAATAATTGCGAATACCTTCTGTTTTAAGAAGGCAAACTTTTGGTTTGCATAACATTTAGGCAATCTGCTCACTAAGCAGGATATATTTAGACTTGAGACCGGAGTTGGACATTAAAGGTATAATGATGTGTTTCTGGGATGTGTGTTAGCAACAAACACATTTTCCATGTGTGTTATTTCTGGTATGTGTTTGTTGTTGTGACAGTGTGTGTTTATCTGTCCTGTAGTGTTTACAGCCTCCTTTTGGCCGGACAGGGATTACATAATGATGGTAAAATTAGACCAGGGACAGAATGCCCTGTAAGCCTATCACTATATTGATCCTGCTGAGGGAGATACTCGACCTACAACATCCTCACTAGCAGTTCCTTAGACAGCATTTATAGATGTCTGGGATACAGAATGGGACAGTGGATAGCACTCTTGTCTTGGGGGGCTGAGTTGCTGGTTTGGGCCAGTTAATTGGCTTCCCCAACATAAGAGTTGGTACACATGTGCGAGTACAGACACCTGCAGCGATAGGAACAGTGCAGGGCTGAGTGCTGTACACACATTTCACTAGCATAGAGGTTAGAGTCTGTTGCTATATAGAGGGGGAGGCTGGGCACTGCATAACAGATCGGTTTTTAATAGAGAACAATGTGCTTGGGGGTCAGTCAGGGGTCCATGTTGTTAAAGATCTGGCATCCATCATCAGGAGTCTCCTGTACCAAGGCTAGATTTTTGGTCAACCAGGTCCTTTATGGCTGCCATGGGCCAGTTCATTTGCGTGTGTGTGCCTAGCTTTAGGCCATGAAAGACATGTGGCTATGGTAGGATTAGAATGTGAGCTCCACTGTCAGTGACATGCCGATGTACTCTGTAAAGTGCTGCAGAAGATGTCAGTGCTATATAAATACATAATAATAATATGGCAGGACATTAGACTGACTATGGTAGGATTAGATGCGTAATATGTCGGCGCTATATAAATACTAAATAATAATAATAATAATAGATTGTGAGCTCCTCTGAGGACAGTCAGTGACATGACTATGAGCTATATAAAGTGCTGCAGAAGATGTCAGTGCTATAATAATAAGGTAGGACATTAGACTTTGACTATAATAGATATTAGAATGGAAACAGTGGCGTAACTGAAGAGCTTGGGGCCCCGGTGCAAGTTTTACATGGGGCCCCAAGCACTCTATTGATATGAAGCGCCCCAAAACCTACCAAAGACAGTTTCAGTGACAGAGAGGTGTAACACAAAAGTGCGCCCCTCTATCCCTCCCACCCCAGCTGTCACACACTGATTGCTATTAGACTAAGAGGGCCACAGGGCCCACAACCTCCCCAACACCTTAATCTCTAGTTATATGGCTTGTAGTCACTGCTATGTATCCCCTTTTCTTATTTCTTTCTGTTTCATTCACAATTAGGAATGACCGCTGGATGAATTGTGTGCCCCCTCCTACACTGCGCCCTGAGGCTGGAGCCTCTCCAGCCTATGCCTCGGCCCGGCCCTGGGTGTAATAATATTAAGGAAATGGTTATTAAACGATTACTAATATCCAATGCACATATAGAGGTGTTCATTACCAGCATAGCACCAATGAAAATATAATATTATAGATAAAAGAAATGGGCCCCTCTGGTCCAGGGGCCCCGATGCGGTTGCCACCTCTGCAACCCCTATAGCTATGCCACTGATTGTAAGCTCCTCTGAGTGATATAACTATGAACTCTATAAAGTGCTGCGGAAGGTGTCAGTGCTATAATAAGATGATAGGACATTAGACCATGACTATGGTAGGTTTTAGAGTGTGAGCTCCTCTGAGGACAGTCAGTGACATGACTACGGTATGTATTTTGTAAAGTGTTGCAGAAGATGCGATTTCTGCGTAAGTACTAAACAAATAAAAAAAAAAAAACACTCTTTGGAACACTAGGCAGAAATGATTGGAGATATGGGAAATGTTTATTGAACAAATGCAATCACACTTGAAGCATGCTTTAGAAAACATGGCGTTAAACAGTGTTTGTATTTCATTAGGTTGCTGTGAAGTCCATCCAGAAAGATAAGATCACAGATGAGCTGGACAGAGTCCACCTGCAGCGAGAGATCGAGATTACAGCACTACTGAAACACGAGCACATCATACAGGTCTTCGAAGGTCAGTACAAGCCGGAGGCGCTTGTCACATGTGACATGTCACACACAGGATTCCCGCCTCATCATCACATCCCTCTGTTAGCGGGATTAGTCAGCCACTCTGTGCACTGAGGCTCCTGTCTGCTGTCATCCTGAATGAAGGGAGACATTCACAGCCACTGACAAATGGCCAACCTGTCCAAGCTGGAGCCCGCTAATGATCTATAATTACTCTGTGGACAACACACAACAAAAGCCCGAATTCATCAGAATTCAGAGCAGAAGACAATAGCCACAATTCACTAAGCTCAACTCCTGTCTTTCATAACTATTCTGAGCTGTTTTTACTGTTATCACCATACAGATAAAGCATGTACTGTAGTATTCACTAAACAATTTACATCAGGCAAACCTTAAAATAAAAATTCTGTCTTTAAGTTAAGGGGTGATTTCTAAAGTTAAGGTTTCAGTCCTTAAAATAATGACAGAATTCTAAAGTTAACGACAGGATGTTAATTCACAGAGAGGAATGCAAGTGTAAAGTGTGTGAGGAGTTATCGCCTGGCCTAAGCTGTTCTTAAATGGAGTGTTGCTACTGACTGCAATGCAAAGTGAAGCATTCTGAGCTGCCTGCTTTGTTTTTTTTTACTAGTTTATGCAGAAGGGAACTCTGTATAGAGAGAAATATACACAGTAGGCACTCAAAGGAGGGAGAGAAAGGCACCAAGCGTACACACAAACACACACACACAGCCACAGCCTCTCTTGCTCCTTCCCTGGCTGCCTTACACAGGCTAGCTGTAATCGTCCTGGCAGCAGGAGCGGAGGAGCTACATCCGGTCTGCGTGCGCTCCTCCCCTCCCTATCTACTGCATGTGAGGTGATAACTTAAGGACTAGAATGATAAGACAAAACTCTCACTGTGAAAGTTTATCACTACATGTTAATAAGGCAAGCTTCTTTAGCGACTTAACACTTAAAATACTGATTGATGTGTGATAAATTTTCACTTGCCTTATTATCACCAGCGTGATCTCAGCGAATTGTGGCCAATGTTAAATGAAAGTTTCCGTCATGCAATCAGGACTGTAGTTAGGGATTAGGTTGGGTTCACTGCAGTCACAACATAGATTGTCTGAAATATGCCCCCCTTCCTTGACCGTGCTCTGTTGACACTCACCTGTCCACTGGAATAACTCCTGGTCACCTCTGCTAAATCCACTGTTACCGCGAGTACCTGTATCATATGACATCACACACGTGGCTGGTGTCACATGATACAGGCACACGCGGACATGTGGTGACGGCGGAGTTGTGCTTTCTTGGCTGTTTAAGTGCTTCAGAAAACAGCACTGTATTCCACCCAAGTTGGGTCAAAGAGCTCAGAGAAGCTCTTTTGCATAGATAACATAATTTTTTTTTAACGCTTCCTTTTCTGGAAAACAACATGGGACTCTTTTCTGTGCTACTAATGTTCTATTTCTTAGCTGCACTACACATACAATTCACTATCTCATAAGTTTATTTTCGTTTCTGGTTTGCTTTAAAGATAGTTTATTTGGGGAGATGCTGCTTGTGAAATACGGTTTACTGCTGCCAGGATTTCATTGGATGACACGGATCACCTTGTGTAGCAGACTACAGCCCCCATATTATGAATCCATCTGAAATTCCGTTTTTTTGAATCCCGGGCTAAACCATTTTAAAAAGTAGCACTCAGGATAGTATCCCTTCCCTCCTGCAGCAATGTAAGCGGCTCACACACTGCTCTGGTTATAGATGAAAGGGGAAGCGTGAAGTGACTGCGGCAGCAGAAAAAGATTGCGGCAGGGTGGAAGTATGAAATTTCATTTCACAGCCCGTCACAGACAAACCAGAATGCCTGGGTGGGGTGGGTATGTGAATAAGGGATTATTAAGAGCCGGTTCAGGCTAAATTCTCTGTAACTCTGTAAGTCTGAGAGGTGCAGTCAGAGGTTAGCAATTTGCATGAAGTTAATTAGAAGAAAAATATGTTTGTTCAGTTTTTTAAAGGGGCCTTTTTTAATTGCTGGAGATGGAAAAAGATACAAGTTTTACATGAGATTAGCTAACTCAGATGCCTTTGTTGGGGATATCAATGGCTGTTAAAGTGAGAGGTATATGAGGCTGACATATTGATTTTCTTTGAAACAATACAAGTTGCCTGGCAGCCCTGCTGCTCTGTTTGGCTGCAGTAGTGTCTGAATCGCACCAGAAACAAGCATGCAGCTAATCTTGTCAGATCTGACAATAATGTCAGAAACACCTGATCTGATGCATGCTTGTTTAGGGGCTATGGCTGAATGTATCAGAGGCAGAGAATCAGCAGGTCACAGCCAGACAACTGGTATTGCTTAACAGGGAATAAATATGGCAGCCTCCATATAACTCTCACCTCGGGTTCACTTCAAGTAGTACAATTTGCCTGGCTCGGAAATGTTGCTGCATTTGATTGATGCATTTCCAAGCGGCATACATTTTCATAAAATTTGCATCAACTCAAAATTATTAGCATCCCCAAGTCTATCAATTACTGTCTATCTTTTGCGACCAATTCCTCCTGTACCTCTTTCCTGAAAGGGCACTTAAAGAAGAACTCCAGTGAACATTTTACTGTTGGCAAGTGATGTAGCTGCTGCATGGTTTTTGGCAGTTGGAAAGAGCTGTAAACAGCCATTTCCCACAATGCAACAAGGTTCACAGACAGGAAACTGCCAAAAGTTTGAACTTTTCTTGTGGGAAGGGTTTCTTGTGGGAGGGGTTTTACCACAATATCATACATACAGCCCCCCTGATGGTCTATTTGTGAAAAGGAATAGATTTCTCATGTAAAAGGGAGTATCAGCTACTGATTAAGATAAAGTTCAATTTTTGGTCGGAGTTTCTCTTTAAGGTGAAAATGGGTATTTTGGATAGTGTATTACATTCTACTGTATGGTGATTTAAATCCTCAATCTTCCTCTCCCTTCCCCAGTGTTTGAGAGCTCGGAGAAGATCATCATCGTGATGGAATATGCCAGCAATGGCGAACTCTATGACTTCATCAATAACAAGCATCAGATTCCCGAGAGCGAAGCTCGCCGATTCTTCCGCCAGATCGTGTCTGCTGTTCACTACTGCCATAAGGTGAGTCATCAAAGGGCACCCACCAGGGGTTAAAGTGGACCTGAATTTCCTCTCTGCTGTAAAAGATAAGCAACAATATAGTAACCTTTAAAATGTACCAGAAACAAACTAAAATAAAAGTTTTATACATACCTGGGATTTCCTTGCCCCTTCCGCACCGATCTCTCCCACGCCATCCTCCTCCACCTCCTCGCTTGCTTGGTAGAAGCCCCGTTAGCTTGACAATTTGAGGCCAGTTGGCGAAAAGCGCAGTTTGCCCACGCATGCACCCCCTTCTAGCTCCTGCAGCTCGGAGCGTTCTGCGCTAAGCACTCCCGGCCAAGTACCAGGGCTTCTACCGAGCAAGCCAGAAGGGGAAGGAGGTCGGTGCGGGAGCGATCGGTGCGGAGGTGGCTACAGGAAGTCCCAAGTATGTATAAAACTTTTGTTAGTTCGTCTCAGGTTTTCTTTAACAAACAAAAAAACTTCTTTGTTACAGCTGATACAAATCCTGCAATAAATCTGCAGTGTGTCTACTTCCTGCTTTCATGGAAGCAGACATATTGTTAACATCCTGTGTTTACCAATTAACGATCTGCCGTGGCAGACAGCTGGGGGATCAAACTACAACTTGTGATTAGTCACAGATGAGGGGGAATCAGACAGGCTAAACTCTCTAAATACATACAAAGTGCATTTCTCTCTGTGGTTTCCTTCTGTCCTGTGCAAGAGTTCAGGTCCACTTTAATGTAAATAAAAAAAGTGTGAGCTTAGCTGGTTTCTGATTCTCCATTCTTATACGAGCCCAGGGGATTGTGTAGATCAGGCATTACTGAGGATGCCAGAGCAGCAGCGGTAAACCCTCGGCACGCGCTGATGCTGTAGTAACTGAAGCCCTGTCACCACAGACATGCGGTCATCCCATAGGCACGCTTTATTAAATGACCACATCCTTTCATGAAGTCATCTAAGGGCACTATCAAAATGCTCTTTGCTCGGTCTGCAGAAAGTGCTCATTTCAATGGTAAGTAAATTAAGCTGGCCACTAACGGTCCAATTTCTAGCGAAAAATCGTTCGAGCGATCAGAAATTCTGATCGGATTGGTTGTAAATAATCTCCATTGGTGGACACAATCGATTATGATTGAGTGAAAAAAATGTCGCCTGAATGAATTTTTGTCGAACGAAAATTTGGATTTTCTTGGTGGTCGTGATAGATAGGAAGCAATGATTGGTTAGTTGATGGTGTAGTGAACGTTTTTTCGTCCGATCAGAATTTCTGATCGCTCGAACGATTTTTCGCTAGAAATTGGACCGTTAGTGGCCAGCTTTATTGACATACAATTTAAAATGACCCTTTTACTTTAGGTGGAATGACGTGAATTTAGATTTGTGAAAACAGATGCATTGTCCTTTGTGTGGGTGCAGCTCCCGTGTCAATCCACTCTGCCAATGTTCTGATACAGGATTGTGTAGATAAACTGAGGCCGAGAAGGACAGGGGAAAAACAAGGTTAAAGTGTTTGCATAGAACTGTTCTGTGTGCATTAGCATGTCAGATCCCACAAGACAGCCAGAGCAAAATGTTTCTCCTTTAAACTGCCATTGTAAAGTGTTCTGTGCAGTACTGAAACTACTTACCCTCAAGTCCCTTTATCCTCACAGTGACAGTGCAGGTGACATGAATATTGCAGCCAAGCTAAACATATCTCTTGTTTCACATATCTAAACTGACTATGCATAGAAAAACTTAAATGGTCACTTCAACAGTGGGGAATTTTGCTAGCCAGCCAGCGGTTTTATAGCTATAACTATTTCTATAGCAATATGATGCTTTAGGCTAATTTCACACCAGGACGTTGCGTTAGAGGGGGCGTTAAGGTCGCATAACGTCCCCCTAACGGAACGCCTGGTGGTGCTGGATCTGGACGTCAGAGTGAGCCGCGCTGTGCAGCTCACTCTGGCGTCAGTGATGCCGTGATGCGCACTCTTGTGCGCATGCGGCATCACGTGGTCCCGCCGGCCAATCGCCGCACAGAGCGGCCGCTCCAGGAAGTAAACACTGCACGTCACAACGTGCAGTGCATATTAATTAGCCATGTGCCTGGCCGCTCTCCGCTCCTCCACAAGATTACTGAGCATGTGCGAGCCGCGTCTAAAGTACTGCATGCAGTACGTTGTCTTGTGACACAGCGTTACAATGTAACGCAACGTGGGCACTGTGAACAGCCTCATTGATTTTTCATTACTGTGCGGTGGGCTGCGTTACAGGCTGCTCTAACGTGCGCCTGTAACGTCCCACTGTGAAACCAGCCTTAGGGGATGAAGAGGAACCAAAAAAAGTTTAACATATCTCGTCCAGAACATAAGTGTTAAACTCTGGACCGCGGGCCAAATCTGGCCTGCGGTGCCATCAAATTTGACCTGAAAGTGGTGTCCCCACTTTCCATTATATTTGGCCCACAAGCACCTCAGCGCTAGGGAGATGGACCACAATACACTAGGAAACTGTATAGGGGATGGAGGGAGGCCACTAGAACTGTATGGGGGAGGGGGACCTCTAGACACCAGATAACTGTATAGGGTGGGGAGAGGGGGGGAGCCCTAGATAGCAGGAAACTGTATTGGGAGGGGGGAAGGAACTAGACACCAGGGAACTGTATAGGGAAGGGAGGAGGGCCACTATATTACAGGAAACTGTATGGGGGAGGGAGGGGGCCCACTAGCCACCAGGGAACTATATAGGGGAGGGAGGACCACTAGACACCAAAAGAAAAAAAACTGTATAGGGGAGAAAGGGCCACTAGACACAGGGGAGCTGTTTAGGGGAAGTAGGGCGCCACTAGACACCAGGGAACTTTATGGGGGAGGGAGGAAGGACCACTAGACACTAGAAAACTATATAGGGTAGGGAGGAGGCATTAGAAACCAGGGGACTGTGTAGAGGAGGGAGGGGGGCCACTAGACACCAGGGACTGTATAGGGGAGCGGAGTGGGGCTACTAGAGACCAGTGAACTGTATAGTGGAGAGATGGTGGCCACTAGACGCACCTACAAATACTTAGGAAGCATTTCCTCGCGAATCGTTTTTCAGAAACTCAGCAATAACCTGCTGAACGGAGCCTTGATAATGTAACGGTTGTCACTGGAGACCTTGGCACGAGAGGGAGAAAAGCATGTTGGGAATTTGTCAGAGCAGGAAGACTCGAGGCATAAAACTGCTGGTATTTATCCATCGATCAGTGTTCCGTATACATGTCTGGTGTTATGGAGGAGACTTCCTTGTTAGGATCGTTGGCGGTCTGTAAAAGTAAATAGTGATTCAGTGGTATAGAATGTACCTATGTGCTGCCCGGCCGGGATATTTATACAATGTGACTGGGGTACTGAGTTTATTTCAGGACTCAGGATTTCAGGAGAGGAATCTGCAATTGGCTGTCTCCACAGAGCTTAGCACAGCTCCGCCAGCATCTCCGCCAGTCTCATCCTCCTCAGCAGATCTGGAAGGACTTCCTCTGACTATGGGGCAACAGGTTCTGTGCCCCGGGGGCCTATGAGTCCTTTATGAGACATCACTGTTTTTGTCATTTAAAAGGCCACAAAACCTAAAGTGTAAACATTTCTCATGTAAAAGGGGGTATCAGCTACTGATTGGGAATTGATTGAAGTTCAATTTTTGGTTACAGTTCCTCTTTAAAGTTGCATTGTAGTGACATATTGCAGAATGTAGCCAAGTATTCAGTATAACCACTTTCACATTAATTATCCTGATTACAGCATCAGAAACACTTCCTCTATCCTATCTATCTATCTATCTATCTATCTATCTATCTATCTATCTATCTATCTATCTATCTATATCGTTGTATATGGGTATTTAGCCCCGCCCTCCCAGTGATGTCTGCTTAGCTGTGCGGAATTCTCCCCTGAGCATTCTGGGAGACCAGATATTATTTCTACTCACAATAAACATACGTAGAAAGTACTTGTGGATCGCACACCTGTATTTGTGCTGGCGATGTGCCCGGACCAGAAGATAGGTAGCACTCCGGTCTCCAATTGCTTAGTAGAATGTAGAGTCCAGCACCATCAGTTGTATTAATGCTCTTTATTATAAAAGACACATTGACAAAAGAAGCAACGTTGCTTCTTTTGTCAATGTGTCTTTTATAATAAAGAGCATTAATACAACTGATGGTGCTGGACTCTACGTTCTACTCACAATAAACAAACATTCTGCGGTGATGCCCCTGCCAGCAGTAAAAATGTCGCCACCAGTTATACATTTCAGGATGTAAATCAGGGTGAGGAAAGATTTTACATTGGGCAAACACTTGACTAATTCATTTATAAAGTAATATTGTAAAAAAAAAAAAAAATACACCATTTCACTCATTATGTTGGTCAGTAAAGTGCCTCTGTAAGGACCAATGTTAGTAGGCAAATGTCCTGTGGCGTTCGGCCGTAACATCACCTCAAATTAACTTTACTTCAGATTGCCTGTTAGGAAGACGCATAATTAGTTGAATTATTTGCTGCAGGAGCCACCAAGCTCCACCCAAAATCTGATTTGTAACGTCGGGTGGAGTAAAGTGAAGGTGTTGCAAGATTTCTCACGTGCTTACCTAAATATATCATCCTTTCCCCCATTATTCGGTGAGTCATCACTTCCTTATGCCATAAAAACATCCCCGTGCTGACAAGGCTTCTACAATCTCAGAATAAAGGGTTTGCAACATACAGCCAACTAAATCCACTTATACACAGGTTATTTTTATATATTTCCAGCGCCGGCGGACCATCTGCATGCCAATTCATTATGAGGGTGATTAATCCCTCTTCTGAGACATTTTTATCGTTGCGAATCTCAGCAGTGAAGCCGCAGGGAGGATTATTAGCCGAGGTGGTAGAGAATGCATTTATTTCTGTGGCAGATGAATTCACAGGTGAAGCGTCCTTTCTTAAAGCAAACCTGAAGTGATAATAAAACGTATGACACAACGAATTGTATGTGTAGTACAGACAATGAATAGAACATTAGTAGCAAAGAAAAGAGTCTCATATTTTATTTTTAGTTACCTTTTTTTTATAACATTGCATCATTCTGTCATATTTGCAGTTTACAAACCACACTCTGTAGTTTAAGCCATAAAACAGAGCAGAAATAATGACCCTTTGAACTTCCCTGCAGTAAAACCTTATCTCAGGCTGTCTCTCACTGTTTCTTGGCTGTTTAAGCTGTTCAGAAAACAGGACTGTATTCGACCCAAGTTGGGTCGACCAGTTTAGAGAAGCTCTTTTGCATAGATAATAACTAAAGTTTTTTAACTCTTCCTGTGCTGGAAAACAATATGAGACTCTTTTCTTCGCTACTAATGTACTATCTCTTAGCTGTACTACACATACAATTCATTATATCATAACTTTATTTCTGCTTCAGATTTGTTCTACTTACTTGCTTTTATTTCTGCTTTAGATTTGTACAGCGCTGCGATCTAATGCAGCGCTGTACTTGGGACAGCCCTGTCACTTGGCTGTTCCCTGGACCGGCTCTCTACGCGATCCCCTCTCATAGGCTGATGCCCATGAGAGAGGATCGCCCTGATTGGACCTCGGGGGAGGGAGGGGATAGAAAAAAAACAAATAAAACTTATTTAGAAAAAAAAGAACAAATACATTTATTTAAAAAAAAACCTGCAGCAGCGATCAGATGCCACCAAAGGAAAGCTCTGTTGGTGGCAACAAAAGGAGAAAAAATTAATTCGTGTGCTAAGTTGCTTGGCTCTGCAGCGAGCTGTTACAGCTGCAGAGCACTGAATTGTAAAAAGAATAGCGTGGTCTCTAGGAGGGTGTAAGTCTGTGGTCCTTAAGAGGTTAAATCCATAGCAGAAGTGAGAGAACCTGTCTTCACATGGCCAAATGTAGATTGATCAGAGACTTTTGTGAAAAATCCTTGAAAACTCCCATAACCCTCTTTGACAGGAAACAGAATCTTGTACACAGCGAAAGGATCTAATTTGTGCTCAAAGGATTTAGAAAGGACATGGTGAGATAAACGTGTGTACTTGCATTCCCAACACTACTTAGAACTAGGCTGTGTTCTCACTCTGAAGGGCTGGAACCCACTAGAGTGCTTTTTTGAGCGTTTAGGGATCATTTTATATCGATAGTGTTTCCCTAATTGCTTAGCCAATGTAAATGGATGGGACAAATTCCACAGTATTCCACAGTAGCGATTGCAATTGGCAAAATCGCAATCGCATAACATGCAGAATTTGGTGAGCGTTTGCGCTCCAATGTAAGGCCTTGTTCACATCATACGTGCTTCTGTGCAGATATGGAAGCGAGTATGATGTGCTGATACGCAGGAACGGCAGAAGGACATAGACATCCCTTCTACCGTTCACATCTACTGCGCTGTGCAGCAGTACGATGCGCTGGGAAGCGCTTGCATACTGCTACCTGCATTTTGCCCGGAAGCGCAGAGCTGATCCCATCACTGTCAATGGATTGGATCAGCAGGGCAGCGGCGCAGATGGCGTGCGATTGTATGCACTGCGTTCGGATCGCACGGCCATCTGCGCTAGGTAGATTTGGACGAGGCCTAAAGCATTGAAGCGATGGCAAATCATTCATGCACTACACCTAGCGATTTGTGTGCGATTGTGAATTACTGCAAACTGTAAAGAAACATCGCTAATCGCAATCGCTGGAAAAAAGCTTACACTTTTTTAAATCGCTACCAAAATCACAGAAAAACCCTCATGGAATTGCTTAAAATACGCTGTACTATTTATAAAAATATGCGTGACCACAGACTTATTTGACTGCCAGCTCTCTGAACGTCACCACGCAATGTCGCACAGCAACGCGCTGTTTCTTTTGCATCGATTTGGGCCGTTCCTTCAGAACACATCGCACGGCAGTAGATATGAAATGCTCCATAACAGTACATTGGCGTAGGTAGAGTTTGCCTGCTGCCAAATAAGCCAATGCACTGCATCAGTGTGACGGGGGCCTAAAGGGATGTGTGGACCACAGATCCTTATCCTTTCTACTCTATACACTGTCTTCAGCTTATGTTTAATAAATGCTATTAGTCTGAGTCTCGGCTTTATTAGCCTATTACTCCATAATGAGAGTGACTCTTTGCAGACCCCCGTCTGCCGGCCCGGTATGCGGTGCTGCCTGAAGAAACATTGTCTTAGTTTCCCGGGAAACCTCTGCCGTTCGGCCCGTGTGTTTATCTCTCGTGAGATATGTCTCTCGTTTGGCTACCTCTCCTCTCAATCAATGTTCTGTTATTGCTGGCATGAGCCGCTGGAAATCGTAAAAAGAAAGCTTCTACCTCTGTCAATAAATCATTCAACAATCTTCACAGATTTAGTCTTGAGTCTCGGAATAACCGCAAGCAAAACTAAAGAGGAAGCATTTTTCTGGAGAAATTATTATAACGGCGCTGCCATGAAACCTGTACGGGCGCGCAAGGCGATCTGTAGCCAGAGATATAACGTTAAGCAGCAAGTCTGCTATAGCTGATAATTTAGTGCTCAAACAAGCCGAGATGACAGACGTGTATATTTTGGTGTTGAAATAAAGGGAAATTGAAGGTAATTGTGGCCAAATACAAATGCATAATCGCAAGAGACGCTCCATGTTTGCGCATGGCTCAGAGCAGGATCCTCCCCCAGGCAACCTAGGCAGGTGCTCGGGCCCTAGTGGGTGTCAAGGGGCTCACCTGCCACCTTCTCTGACCTCTCTTCACTGCCCACAAGGCAGCCCCAAATCCACTACCTTGCCTAGTGCCCCGTTGCATCTTAATCCATCTCTGCCAAGGCTTGCAATGCTAGGGGCATATAGGGGTTCCAGCTAAAACCATGAAGTACACTATGGGCTGAGCGCTAAACGTTTAAAATTCTGTTGTTGTTTTTTTAACCATTTTCTAAGCGATTTTTTTTGTAGCGATTTGAAGGAATGTGATTTTCCCTGCATGGGTTCAACCCAAAAATGCTGCAGGCAGAACGTCTGCGATGTCATACAAATTGCAAGAGCTGTAGTGGAGTCCTCCTCATCGGGTTCCTCTGTCCTAGGTCTTTGCCAATCGCTGGTGCTCAGCAAGCATACAGAAAGCCATGCTAGTGGGTCCTTACTGTATCCCAGCTGCCCCACTACCCCTTTATTGCACCAACCAAAGGCCATACCACTTGTTCCTACACGTAGTTATGGCAACAGGGGTTAGCCAATCACTAAGTTTGTGTACATATTGCTGGGCTTTCTTATGGGAAAGGGGGTATCAGCTACTGATTGGGATGAAGTGCAATCCTTGGTTATGCTGGGTACACACAATGCGATTTCCAGCTTGATGGACGGGATCGATCGATTATTTCTGACGTGTCCGATCGGATCTCGATCGATAGAGCCGTCGATTTTGCACACTTTGCAGTAGAAAATCGACCGCTCTATCGATCGAGAGCCAATCGGACATGTCAGAAATAATCGACCCATCGATTGAGCGGGAAATCACTTCGTGTGTACCCAGCATTACAGTTCCTCTTTAAATTGGAAGATTCTGATGTATCTTGCTTATAGCAAGGTCAAGCAGAGCCCACCCTTTATATGCAGCCAGATAATAGCCTAACTGGTACTCTTGGCTCAGCCAAGCATGTATGTTTAATGGCAAAGAGAGGGTGGGCGGCAAAGAGAACAGTCATCCTTGGCACCATACTGAGGCAACAATAGTACCAGGGCAAGTCAACCTAGCCAATCAATCAATCAATCAGGTTTTCTACACGTCAGACAACAAGCTCAGGATTGCTGTACACATTACTTGATTAAAGCTTTGTACACAGGGTAGGTGTTTCTCAGCCCAGGCTGACAATCTAGCATGTGTATGGTGGCCCCTGATCACTCACCATCCATCGCCGAGAGATAAAGTCTGGTGGATTGTCTTGGTCAAGCATAGGCTGAGCCTAATGTTATCCTCACCCTGCCTACTCCATGCCACACCATCATCGCTCCTCCCCTCTCGCTAGCAACAGACCACGTTGATAGCCTTTAGGCTAGTGACACATTTGTACAGAACTCGGCACCGAACTGTCGCACCATAAATAGAGCTTCAATCCCTGTGGGCGACACTAATGTGCATGTATGGGTCTTTATGGATAGATTAGACCTCTATCTTATGATAGCTATACACTGATTGCCAGACATGTTAGCGTTTATAGGCCTGAATTACCACTGTTACTCCAGGAGTAAAATTATTGTAAAGCATATAAAGAAATTCATGTTTTCATGTCCTCTTTTACAGAATGGAATCGTTCACAGGGATATAAAGTTGGAGAATATCCTACTTGATGAAAACTTGAATGTAAAGGTAAGCTTTGTTTATCCCCGGAGTTGTCTGCTTTGTAACTCGTGACTTGTGTGTGTTTTATGCTGGTCCGACTTGTGTGTGTTTTATGCTGGTCAGACTTGTGTGTGTTTTATGCTGGTCAGACTTGTGTGTGTTTTATGCTGGTCAGACTTGTGTGTGTGTGTTTTATGCTGGTCAGACTTGTGTGTGTTTTATGCTGGTCAGACTTGTGTGTGTTTTATGCTGGTCAGACTTGTGTGTGTTTTATGCTGGTCAGACTTGTGTGTGTTTTATGCTGGTCAGACTTGTGTGTGTTTTATGCTGGTCAGACTTGTGTGTGTTTTATGCTGGTCAGACTTGTGTGTGTGTGTTTTATGCTGGTCAGACTTGTGTGTGTTTTATGCTGGTCAGACTTGTGTGTGTTTTATGCTGGTCAGACTTGTGTGTGTTTTATGCTGGTCAGACTTGTGTGTGTTTTATGCTGGTCAGACTTGTGTGTGTTTTATGCTGGTCCGACTTGTGTGTGTTTTATGCTGGTCCGACTTGTGTGTGTTTTATGCTGGTCCGACTTGTGTGTGTTTTATGCTGGTCAGACTTGTGTGTGTTTTATGCTGGTCAGACTTGTGTGTGTTTTATGCTTGTCAGACTTGTGTGTGTTTTATGCTGGTCAGACTTGTGTGTGTTTTATGCTTGTCAGACTTGTGTGTGTTTTATGCTTGTCAGACTTGTGTGATGCACGTTACATAAGTACAGAGGAGTCAGGGAGGTATCTGATGTGTGTGGGTATCTTACACTGTGGGATCTCCTCTACCCCAAATAAATAGTGCCTATTTGTAGGGATGTTCATTGCTGCAGAATTGAAATTTCCACTTAATTCCAATTTACCGCAACTCAGTAATTTTAGTCCAATCACAGAACTGGACCAATCAGAGAATGTCACGGTAATTTTAGACCAATCACATTACTCAGATACTGCCACGTATTTCTAAGTCTTTATAATTGTCCTAAATTTTTTGTGGTATTCCCATTACCGCAGTAAAATTCTGCATGCTCTGATTGGTCCAATACTTCTTAGTCAACTTGGAAGTATTTGGCCAGTCAGAGTATGCAAAAAATGACAAAAAAGACTCCCTGGAACCCAGGACATCTGCATAATCGGTAATCAGCATTTTCGACCATCCATACCTATTTGTCAAAATGAATTAAGTTTGAATACTTCATTTTACGCTTACGTTGTGGTCGTACAGATGTTATACATCAGGCAACCATCCAATTCAATTATTAGAATTTGATGGGATGAAAATCGGTGCCGCCAAGAGCATGCCCAAGCGACCAATTTCGGGCTGAATTTGGTCACATGTATTGATCAGATATGCTGCAAGACGTAGGGCTGACGTGTTCAATCTGGTGAGTGGCACTAACAGCATGGGATATTGGGATAAGCGACAAACACGACGGAACCCCCAATGCTGAACCCCCTAGTGTAAACAGTTGCCCCCATAGCCCCGTGCAGTATACTTTACCGGTCGGCGTCCGCCGCTGGCTCAAGGTAGCAGGCATTGAGCAAATAGCACGATGCTCGTTAGCTAGATAGCGCAAGTGATAAGAGTAATATGCGCTATGCAAGTAGAATAACACACGTTACCCTAGCAATGGGTGTTACACTGAACTGCCCTCAGCCAATCAGTGAGGAGCAGGAATGTGGGAGGGGAGATAACAAGCTTCCCTCTCCCTAGCAATGTACCACAAAGGAGCCAGGCTGACTGAGAGAAGATTCATTACAGCAGAAACATTTATGATTGTATTGAAATGCTTGCAATGCAGGGTCAGGTTGTGGACCACATAATAAACACACAGCAGTGGGTAAATGGAATTAGGCTTTATGGCCGACAACCATAAGCTCCATTAACCATTATACCTGCATGGTTTACTGAAATAAGGTCCATAAATCATTGCGTTACAGAATAACCCAGATATTTCTGTACAGACACCCTACTGTCTGCCAAATACAAACAAATGAGGAAGAAGGAAGAATCAGAAAACAGAAATCAAGACAAGGTATACGGAGAGGGATTCTAACTTGGGCACCAGTTGTTCCCAGTTCCTAGTGTGGCATTTTTCTCCCCACGACTGCCTCTTGCCAGATGCCGGGACGCTAATAGGCCCCAGTCTGGACACCCCGCCAACTCCCTAATGACCATGCACTCTCCTGCCAATGATAAACTGTGGGAACGACTTAACCATGCCTGAGCCAAAACTTAGCCTCTTTTCCGCATATCGAACGGCTCAAGTGCAACTGGGCATAAATAGCTTGTAGGGATTCTAAAAATAACAAGAAGCGGCAATTGACTAACATCCTGCTGTTCCACCAGCCTTTTAAGGAAGGTATCAGAGTTTTCACATTGTGCGGTGGAATGCTGGGAATGTCTGTGTTTTACTATTGAACCGGTAGGAGAAAAAAAAAAAGTAGCCGTGTTTAATGGGATCCTTCTTCAGTAATTCATCTGATTCCCGACAAGGAGCAGGATGTATTAGCATTCCTGGAATTTCTTCTTCTAGGAAACAATTCCTGAGCCCTGTGCACTTTCCCTTGTCTCCTGTCTGCTGGTGTTGTTGTGGAGGACAGGCATGCATGTAGAATGCAGAGTACAATAGACACCCGTGTTCTGCATAGAGGGGGGAGAGGGTGGGGGTGACTAACCAAGAAATGCTGCGAACAATGGCCAGGTTTCACTACATTCACATCAAACATCCAATCAGATGTAGGAAACCCAGGTAATCCTAATAAAGCCGTGTGATAAAAGAACTACGTAATCAGACATTGCCTATAGTAAAAAACTGTAGTGGTTCTAGAGATTGGAGCCAATGTAATGAGGAAATGTGAAATCGAGAGTTAACTTATCTGAGACGTAAAAGGGGAAGCGCAGCTTGGAGGGGGGTGTACAGCCCCTGTAGCTGCATGGGGACCTGGGGCTATGGGGTACCCCAACTTCTAAGGGCCTATAGATTTTCCCAACAATTTTCCAGACGACCGGCGTTTTTTTTTTTGTTTTTTTTTTTGAGCAACGAGTGGCCGTTTTCGCGATCTTGCAATGTGGATACAGGTGGGGGATCATGCAAACAATGTTTACTGATGCGCGCCGATAACGACCGTCATGGTGTAAAAGGAAATAAAGATGGCAGCCTCCATATACCTCTCACTACAGTTGTCCTTTAAATTCAGCAAATAATTCCTTCTGAATGGAACATGTAAGAGGAACGCCCCTCTAAGTCCTCCTCTATCTGTGTCACCTCTTGAAAGTGTGATATCGCCTCTGAATGTGGTCAGATAATCAATTTATGGATGTGGTGAGTGAAAATGGCAGCAATCGATTGGGCGTGTGAGTGAATTATCTGCGCTCATTGGAGGACTATAATGTAAATGACTTGACTTACCCTTTATTATCATTTTCAGCTTGCAGATTTCGGGCTGTCAAACCTCTATAATAAGAACCAGGTGTTGGAAACGTATTGTGGCAGCCCCCTGTATGCCTCTCCAGAGATTGTCAAGGGTCTTCCTTACCACGGCCCAGAGGTAAGTACTTGCATCTTACCTGTACTGCTTGCAACTTCCATGGCCATTCATACTCGTGCAATCCGCTACCCTTCCTGAAATAATAAACATGAATTGCACACCAATCATCTTATCTCCTTATAGTTGTTGCAGAGAAGTAACCCTTGATTATGCAACACTTTAAATGACAACTGAAGCGAGAGGGCTATGGCGGCTGCGATATTTATTTCCTTTGAAGCAATACCAGTTGACTGGCTATCCTGCTGATCCTCTGCCTCTAACACTTTAAGCCATAGCCCCTGAACAAGCATGCAGCAGACCAGGTGTTTCTGACATTATTGCCAGATCTGACAAGATTAGCTACATGCTTGTTTCTGGTGTTATTCAGACACTACTTCAGTCAAAGAGATCAGCAGGACAGCCAGGCAACTGGTATTGTTTAAAAGGAAGCAAATATGGCAGCCTCAATATTCTTCTCACTTCGGTTTTCCTTTAAAGTAAACATGTGGCTTAATTTTGGAGACATAAAACAGATACTTACCTCAGGAAGGAGAACCCTCTGGAACCTCAAGAGGCTTCCCCGTCTTCCTCCACTGTGACGTTCTGGAGCAGGGACCTCCGATTCGTGGCCAGAATGCTCCTGCTCTCTCACCCGGACCCACTTTCTATTTATAGCATGTTTTTGCATGTGTGATTGAAAGGCACCCAGGGGTGTAACTAGAGGGAAACAGCCCCTGCAATGGCAGAGGGGCCCAGAGCTGTAGGGTGGCCACAACTACTAACCTCCCCTCCCTCCGATACAGGGGACTATACTTCACATCAGGTGGTTTTGTGGCTACACTTGAAGATCATGATTGCCACATGCTCTTTTTATGACCCTTGTCACCAGGGCAGGCAAGGGAAGGGGTGTGACCAGTGGGGTGCCCATCAAAGTTTTGCTCGGGGGGGCCTTATGAATTGTAGTTATACCACTGAAAGCATCCCCAAATATGTTAGCACTACTGTATATAAATCTGAATTGATAATATTTTTGCTATTTCTCAGTAACATAAAGGATTTTGTTTTTAATTTCTCTTCTCTCTTCTCATTTGCTGCTCTTCTTTGTGCAGGTTGACTGCTGGGCCCTCGGAGTGCTGCTGTATGCCCTCATCTATGGCAGCATGCCCTTTGACAACAGCAATTATAAAACACTAGCAGAACAGATTGGCAGCGGCCGGTACAGGCAGCCTCCTCATCTCTCAGGTTAGTTACCAGTGTTACTAAACCGGGGGCACGCTGGAAGTATGATGGGCGTAAAATAATAAAAAAATATTGTGGGGATCCAATGTAGTGTAAGAAAAGTACAATATGTTTTTTTTTTTTTTTTTTTTTAAATCACATTTCTGTTTTTAGTATTCAATATTTTCTAAATGTGTTTTTAGGGTACTTGCGTATTATACCATCTGAAGAGTTTGGCAGTTCCTTGTTTAAGTTTTGTTCGCTCCACTACCAAGATGTAACCCTTTGTGAAAAGCTGAAAGTCCTGGCTTTCCATTACACCAGGTCCCGTGTCAGTGTAATGCTCAGTTGCCAAGTTAAAGGGTTCTGAAGGAGGGGTGTCCTCTGCATCTTGGCTGCACAAAGCGTGATTGCAGAAGTATCGAACAACTCGACATTGATGATCAGCAGCACCCCCGGGAGGTCGTCTTCGCAGGAGTCTCATTACAGAAGACAAAGGAGCAGACAAGCTATAAACCCTCCTGACTTCTCTGTGTGTTACTGGCCGGGGCTGAAGACTCTGTTAAGGCGAAGGAGCAGCTCAGCTACACACCCTCTTCCAGGTCCGGCCTTAGGTTTCACAGCGCCCTGAGCGTAACCAGATTCTAGTGCCCCCCCATTCATCCTCTTCGTGCGCACGCACGCACACACACACCCATGTGCAAGATCCCCCCTTTAGTGTATGTAGGCAGATTCTCCCCTTTAGTGTATATAGGCAGCTCCCTCCTTTAGTATATATAGGCAGATCCCTTTATGTGTATATGGCATATCCCCCCTCCTTTTTTATTATTATTATTATTTAGTATTTATATAGCGCCGACATATTACGCAGCGCTGTACAGTGTATATATATATTGTCACTAACTGTCCCTCAAAGGAGCTCACAATCTAATCCCTACCATTGCCATATGTCTATATTATGTATATATAGGCAGATTTCCCCCTTTAGTATATATAAACAGATCCCCCTTTTAGTGTATATAGCTAGGCAGATAAATAGTGTATAGTAAACAAGCAGATCCCCCTTTAGCGTAAATAGGCACCCCACACTTCCCCAACCGAGATGCAGTTGGGGAATCTTACTTTTCTGCTTGTAGCTGGGGACAGAAGATGGCCAGGAGTCAGGAGTGACAAGTAGGTCTCTCTCTGATTAGTGCGCAGAGCAGACATCGCCTGTGAGCGAAAGGTAGCGCTACTGCCATGCACGGCTCACACTGACTCAGCAAGAGGCAGCAGCAGGTTCCTGGAGTCTTCGCCCTCAGTGGCACCAGGGGGCGGAGCTACCACTCGCAGCAGCCACAGACGGATCCAGAGCCTGCAGCCGCAGCCAGCAGGTAGAAGTGCGGCCAGGGCCAGTTGAATGCACATCCTGTGCGCCCCCCTGGAAGCCGGTGCCCTGAGCGACCGCTTCAGTCGTTCAGGTCAAAGGCCGGCCATGCCCTCTTCACCTCTCAAGAAGCAGAGGACACCCTTCCTTCAAAACACTTTAACTTGACAACAGAGCATTACACTGACACAGGACCTGGTGTAATGGAAAGCCAGGACTTTCAGCTTTACAAAAAGGGTAAAATCTTGGTGGTGGAGCAAACAGAACTTAAACAAGGAACCGCCAAACTCTTCAGACGGTATAATACGTAAGTACCGTGTTTAGTACTAAATGAAATAAATAAAACAAAATGCAAAACAAAAAACAAACAAAAAAAAAAAGCCCACGGTATTCCCTTTAACCCTTTAGCAGCCAAATAAAGTAAAACTTTATTTGGCTGCAGGGCCAGGAGACACAGAAATGGTGTGGCCAAATAAAAAAAAAATTGGGAGTAGATATAACTATATACTGTATTTCATATGTAAAGGCTCTTTCACACTATGGCCTGAGTGATATTTTCACACTATAAATAAATAAACCTTTTTAGCGGCCAGCAAGCAAGAAAATACTCAGAATAATTGATGACAATACTTGTTCACCTACTATTGGGTACTTTTTCAATTGCAGAGTGCAAAAGTTATTATAAACAGAAGATGAAAAATTATATCCTAGGAGAAAAAGTGTATTTGATCGGGCCCTGTGTGGTGTCAGCCGTGCAAACACATAGTACATAGAATTCCATGGGATCATTCAGACGTACGCATTACAGTAGTATGTGCTGCTTCTAGCTTGTTTGTTTTATAAATCCACTGCAAGCTGCATTTTTGCATAGCTATAAATAATAATAAACCTAAATGCAAAAAAATAAAAAAAATTTAAAAAAATGTGTACACTAGTGCAAACTGGTTTCCGTAAATGCAATGCTCTAGTGTGAAAGAACTCTAAAGCCCCTTTTAAACCTGTGGCCTGCGTCGTCCCAGGTTAGGCTTCCCTGCTGCATCCCTGCCCTCAGGGCAATGCAAGTCTATGGAGACTTGCACATTTAACGCGGTGCAACATGGTGTGCTGGCAGTATCCGAAACTATGCATTCCCAATGCAAAGACTGCAGCGCATTGCCACACGATCGTGCCTATCTCACGGATTATGCAGCAATGCAAGTCCATGGCCGATGCAGTTAGTGTAAATCAGTGGTCTTCAAACTACGGCCCGCCGTGGCCTGCATATAGAATAGCATTGCTGGCACCACCCATCCACATACTATAGAAGCCAGCAAGCAGTCATTCTCTGGCTTCCAATCCAATTCTGCATCAGGTGACCCTGTTGTCTAACTGGACGGCAGGTTGTCACCTGGGTATGCTTCACTGTCCGGTGCACAAAGACGTTCTTCGAGCGCTGCATGACTGAATGGCTGCTGCTGGGAGGTCTCCTCCGGGCATGATTGGGGGAATCAATACCTAGATTTAATGCAATGTTTTTTATGTATGTTCCAGCCCCCCAGCAATCTGAAATATGTTGACCTGAAGTATGTTGACCTTGACCGAAAAAGTTTGGGGACCCCTGGTGTAAATGATGGGAACATGGTGCAACGTGCCCAGCAGGGAGTACATCACTGAGCGGGGGGCGGCGCTATGCATATAGCCTGTCGCCACACGGTGGCTAAGGGTCATATTAAAGCTGGTTTCTGCAGTGCGATTTGGTGCAAGCCCAGCATCGCACCGCAAAACTCAAGTGTAAGACCTGGCCTTAATCTAGTTACTACTTGAAGTTCAATTTTAAATAATAAAACCAAATATGTCCTTAGTTGTTAAAGAGAATCTGTACTCTAATATTCTTACACTAAAAAGCATACCATTCTATTCCTTATTTTCTCCTGTGCCCCTCTGTGCTGTTTCTGCCACTCTCTGCTGCAATCCTGGCTTGTAATTAACAGTTTTAGGCAATGTTTACAAACAAACTAACCAGCTTCTAATAGGCTCAGCTAAGCATAGTGTGTGAGTATGCAGGGGGCCTGCAGAGGGTGTGTATCGCTTCTACCAATCACAAGCAGCCCTGCACATTCCACACAGTCAAAGCCTTAGCCCGACAAACAGGA
This sequence comes from Hyperolius riggenbachi, assembly GCF_040937935.1. Taxonomy (NCBI): domain Eukaryota; kingdom Metazoa; phylum Chordata; class Amphibia; order Anura; family Hyperoliidae; genus Hyperolius; species Hyperolius riggenbachi. Next base: position 43,936,366 of record NC_090654.1, read on the forward strand.
CAGAGGAAAGATACATTGATTTATTACAGAGACAGTGTAATTAGGAAGAGCTGCAGTAAGCCCCAGCACATTAGAACAGGCATAGGAACTCATAGGATAGAAGAACTAAGGCTGAAAAAATTGTTACAGAGTCTCTTTAACACTTGATCGGCATGGAAATAAGGGAGAAAGCTAACCATTGTCACTCACTGTATTCTTTGTCATTTGTGACAGCCATAGATATTTTGCCTATATGACATTTTGGAATAAAAAACAAAAATATTTTTATTACAGGTGCCTGTGGTTTGATTGACTGGATGCTGACGGTGAACCCAGCCAGGAGAGCAACCATTGAAGACATTGCCAATCACTGGTGGGTTAATTGGGGCTACGACATGGTGGTGTGTGACTGTCACCTTCTTACGGAATGTCAGTCGCCTCTGCTGGCACGCTACATCGAATGCCAGAACACACCTGGTTACAAAGGTACAAAAACAGAACAGAGCAGAGTCCAAAACAGGGAGGAGGAAGAATTTGAAGCCTGTCTCAGAAAGTCCAAAAAGGAGAACGATATCAATCAATCCCAACAAGAGCCCGAAGTTATCATTTCGAGGAAGAAACCGAAAGGAATTCTGAAGAAAAGGAGCAGTTTTGACAGCTCGTTTTTAAACTCCTCAACTTTCTCTGAAAACCGGTCTCAGAATGGCATGGAACTGAGTGAAGAAGCAGAAAACGTGTCCGCCTACGAGTCTCACATATCAGTGACTGTCGATTGCGCTTTCAACATGCCGAAGAAAGGGATACTGAAGAAGACATCTGAGAGAGAGTCTGGGTATTCATCTTCCCCAGAGAGAATAATGCCCGTAGAATGCCAGAAGACCTACCTCGCAGTCTCAGAAGAGAAAACAAGGTCAGAAAGGCACACAAGGAGGAAAAAAGGCATACTTAAAAAGAACGGACGGTTTTCAACCAGTCTGGATCTGCCAGTAGACTGCTCGTCCCTCAAGCTCTCAGACTCCATGGAAGACTTGATCTTTCCCAACGCCGAAGCACCAAAGAGCCCCAGCCGCCCCTCCAGTGTGATTAGCGATGACAGCTTCCTCTCTAGTGATTCCTTCGACCTACTCGACATGACTTCTGAAGCAAAGACTGAACTCTTCTCCTGTAGTCCACACAACAATTTCTATAGTTCTGAAGAAGAAGACGCCTTATCAAGCAAGCTTAAAGGGACTAATACCAAACAAAACCACAAGTTATGACTGCTATTTCCGTTATTTTTTAGTTTTATGCGAAGATAAATTATGGCAAAAAGTAGCACTAATTTGATTAATGAGACTCTTACATAAGACTTCTTTGGAGAGTGAAGACTACACTGAGAGTGTGCGAGGGGTGACAAATTTGTTTCTTTTTTTTTTAGTTTTGGATATTGTGGTAAAGGGTTATAATCTGTTTTGAGTAGTTTTTGCTGTCTGTGTCCCGATCTGTGTCCTCACTTTCCTTTACTGCTAGGAAGTGGGTAAATGTCACAACAGGGACAGGAAGTGGGTTAATCTCTTCAACAAAAATGGGAACAGCGTTAAAGAAAAAAATTGCACCATTACAAACTTAGGTTGTGAGGGGATATCTTCCAAGTGGAAATAGACAGTAGTAACAACCTAACTGAAGCTATAACCCTTCCCCACTGAACCCAAAACTAACCAAAAAAAGTTATGGCTATACTTGGGCCGTAGGTTACTGAAAGTACTAGTGTATGGGATTGGATTTCATTGATCCACAAGCTGCTTTTGACGTAAAGGCTGCATGCAGTGTTACCTCCCTGTAGCCTTGAACCGCTGCTAGGTCCTTCAGACTGAATGTAAAGTATTTATATTCAAGAACGTCAGATACATCATGCGAGATAACCGCAAAAAGGGAATTGTTATATTGACTTGACTTGAGTCTATTCATCAAATATAAATGTTCTGTTAGTATTCTTAGCACCTATAAAATCAGAATGCCTCAAAAACACAAACGTTAGTCATCTAAAATATTGTGTATTGCTTAAAATGTACCATATTCTATAGCTAAAAGACACTGGTGGAGGTGCCCTTGATGATTCTTAACTGTTAACCATAATATGGGTGAGAAGTGTAACATTTTACCTTCTCAGAAGGTTAAACCAAAAATTAATTTAGCAATTAAAGACGGTCACGCTGGAGACTGAAAGCTTTCTAGGCACTTTTATTGACCCGAGGAAGCGAGCCAGGAACCTTGAAACGCGTTGTTGTGCATGAATAAAACATACCTTTTCCTTTCATTTTTGGTTTGTCCTTCTGAGAAGGTAAGACGTTACACTTCTCATCCGTATTATAGCTTACAGTGAAGAATCAACAAGGGTGCCTCCACCAGTGTCTTTTAGCATAGTCCACACCCCTAGTGGGTCATAGCCATGAGGACCCTACAGTCATCACAACTATAAACAGGAGAGCGACAGACCTGGTACGCCGAGCACCGACAGACCTGGGACACCGAGCGGGGATGGTTACATTCTCACAGGTTCAGGCGGAGGTTGCAAGTTTTTGCAACCCACCTTTGTGAGTATATTACTTATTCACTTGATCAACCAATTTGTCCAATGATACTGCACCATTGGTCTTCTGGTCTCTCTCATTCTACAGGCACTTGGAGGTTACAAGTAACCATCAAGGATCCAAACAGTCCTTTCCTTATTCTATAGCATGTAATCTGTTGGATGACAGGTCCAATTTAGTTGAAGTAATATTTGCATCTGACATGAGCGCCATACGCATACATGCACTAAAACAATGTTTCCTGGCTTTGATTCTGAATGGTGGTCGTCTTTCGGTGCTCGATGTTTCCCCTGTATGCTATCATTCTAGCAAAATGTGCCCTCAATCAGGTGTGAAAGGTTTGCATTAGAACATACAGGTAGACGAGGAAAGGTTAGTGTCAAGTATACACCTGGAGACGGAACTGTTTTTGTAATAAAACCTCGTTGTCCTCGATTGTTCCCTGGTTGTTCCCCTAAAGGGAAGTTGAAGTGAGAGTGGTATGGAGGCTTATATATGTATTTCATTTTAAACAATACCAGTTGCCTGGCTGTCCTACTGACCCTCTGCCTCTAATACTTTTAGCCATAGGCGCTGAACAAGCATGCAGATCAGGGATTTCTGACAAAAATCTGAGTAGATTAGCTGCATGCGGTGTGTGATTCAGACACTACTGCAGCCAGATAGACCAGCAGGATGGCAGGCAACTGGTATTGTTTAAAAGGAAATAAATATCTTCAGGTTCCCTTTAAGAATGAGTTCTCATTGAGGGTGCTGCACAGACTCTAATACACTGAGCATAAAAGAGGGGGAAAGGGAATCCGGCACAATGCAGTTTATTAAGCTCAAAAAAAGACAATCTAGTAAAATGCTTATGCAGATTGTGAATGCAAAGGTAAATGCAACAATCAATTGTATCATGGCTACTTATCGTGGGAGCTGTGCTGGAATCGGGGGAAGGCAGTGGGCACCTGTGGTGCATGGCCTTACGACCATTTCGCTGGGGTAATCTTTGCTTCTTCTGAGGCAAATTCACTGATCTTTCAGACATCCTCACTTTACACCAGGGGTATCAAACACAAAGCGTGATGAAATTGAGCTCTGGGACCAAGTCCCGGGCCAACCTCAATGTCTAGTGGCCACCTCCTTCTCTTATAAAGTTGCCTGGTGTCTAACAGCCTCCCTCCATCCCCTATACAGTTCCCTAGTGTCCAGTGCCCCCCCCCCCTCCTTCTCCTATACAGTTCCCTGGTGTCTAGTGGCCTCCTCCCTCTCCTATACATTTCCCTGGTACCTAGTGCTTTCACCCTCCCCATATGGCTTCCCTGGTGAACTAGTGCTTACATTGATGGTCTAGAGTGGGCCAAACATAATGGGGAAACCATCTGAGGGCCAAATCTGATGGCTCCGTGGGCCAGATTTGGTTTGACATTTATGCTTTACACCACAACTGGTGTCACCTAATGGCAGACAATATATAAAAAATCCAGGGCAATTCTGCCGCTTGACTAACGTTGTCTAGAGTTCAGAGGGTATCCCATCCACAAACAGCTGCTAAGAGCTCAGTTGCGTCACATAAAGGGCACTCACACTTTGTTTTCTGAGAGTATTCATTGACGTTACCGTGAATTGTATTAAGAATTTTTGCAGTGGACCAAAAGGGATGAAAAAAGTCCACCGCAGAATGCACTACAAAGTAAATCCTTTTGTGGATTCCTGTAACCCACCAGGTGTCCAGGCTTCACAACTTCTAGAAGCACCACTCCCTCAGAACCACAATTACCTGTATCTCCTTCCAGGTGCACATTGTACCAGTTTTGTAAAATATTCCATAGTAGCTCTAACACTGATTCTGATAAAAATCAGTTAAAAAGGAGCATGTCTCATCCCTTCCTCAATGCCCCCGCTCCTTGTTTTATCAGTGGACATCATTTGTAAAAGGACAGAATGCAAGGACCGTTTCACATGGGCTTCTGGCTGTGGGGCATTTAGCCGATGCTACACACTTTTCTGCAGCTGAGCAATTGGCATAGATTCCCCTTGTTTTATCCCATTTTGAGCCCCATGGGGAGCACGGAACTGCCGAACGTAACTGCCACCGGACGCTTCCTACAGAATCCCCGGAATTGTGATCGAGGACCTTTGTGCAATTGCCATCAAAAGATGGTGAACGCATTGAGATGAACGATCCCATTCGTCTCAGTGCAGGGGTCAGTCAATCCCAGCAGTAAACGACCGTGACAGATACCCGTAGATAGAGGTGTAACTATAGGGGAGCAGCCCCTGCAAACAGGGGGGCCCAGAGCTGTAAGGGAGACCCAACTACTGCTTCACTCCCTTCGACAAAGATGTCCATCCTTCAGATAAAGTCCTTCAGAGTTTTGTGGCTACCCATGTTATGGATGTGAAGATTGTGATGCCCACACTTGGTGGTCCTCACATCTTGCAAGTGTCATGAAACAAGGTTAGGCAAGGGAAAGGGGGTGAATCAAAGTTTTGTTGGGGGGCCCCACGATTTGTAGCTACACCCCTGCCTGCAGAAGCCCATAAGAACAAAGTCTTAGTCTTCTCGTTGTGTAAAAAAAATTGTGTAAGGAGGTTTTCTGTAGCAAATTGCAGTTCTGTATAGGCTACTCTAGCAGAGGATAGACTACATGGATGTCATTTGAGTTAATTGTTTGGCTTGAGGTTACAGCAGTGCCTGGGCTTTAGACTTTAGACCAGCGATTCCGGCTACTCCGTTTAGCTGCAGAAGTGTATAAAAGTCATAAGTGTGGCTCTGCCCATTGTTCAGATGTGTTGCATTATTGTCTTTGCCTCTGGAACATGTGCTGGAAGTGAAGTCATGTAAACAGATATGTTCCAAGAAAACGAGGCTGTACCTTTCTTAATCTGACCGTGTCCAAATACTGTGAAGTAAAAGAAACTTGTGAAAACATTTTACAGGTTGCCATCTTGTGAGTGCTTGATATCTGACTTCAATGTCATTTTCCTTTGCTCTTAAATTGCCTGGTGTCCTATGAAGCGAGTTTCAGGCCTGCCTTTAAACCTGCTCCGATTGACCAACTGTTGCCATCTCTAGTCATGTGATATTGGTGACAGGGTTTATGGGCAGCTGTCTTGAAATAACCTATAACACTATTTCCTGTGATAGAGAGGAAACTGCAGCCCAGGGCTTCATGTGTAAGAAGCATGTATAGCTGTTGCTCATAGCAACAAGTCATATTTCTTATTTTAGATACAAAGCAGCACTATAAAATGACTGTTGGAGGCAGTGCAAAGATTCAGTGGAATCAAGTCATTTTAACTTATGAGGAAAGCAAATGCAGGGCGCAGACACCTTTTTCCATCATTAGAAACAGAACAGATAAAAAACAGAGTGCAGGCAAGCCCTTGTCATCACCCATTATATCTGTATATGCATTCAACTTACAGTATTATATTAACACAGGCTGGCTTTAAAGGGAGTCTGAAGTGAAATAAAAAACAAAACAGATACCTAAGGAGATGGTAGGCTCTGTGTTCTATAGAGCCTTCCTATTCCTCTCACGGTCTGCTCCTTCCAGCACTGGCTCCTCTGGTCAAATCCCCCGCCACTGGAGGCTTCAAGGTGTTCCTGAAGATGGGCGGCTCCATACTGCGCATGCACGAGAATGTGTGCTGGCACATGCACAGTATGGAGCGGCCCGTCTTTAGGAGCACCTTGGCTCCCGAACACTTACGAAACCTCCTGCAGCAGCAGAGAGCAGTCTCCAACCCATCGGTTGGAGACTGCTAATGGGGGACACAGCACTAGAACGCAGGCACCGTAGGAGGAATGGGAGGGCTCTATAGAACCCAGAGCCTTCCCTCTCCTTAGGTGAGTTTCTGTTTGTTTATTTTTTTTAATTTTGCTTTAGACTACCTTTAACCTTTTCGGGACCGGCCACCTACCCCCCCTTAAGGACCAGGCATTTCGCGCGGGAAGGGGGTGCGCACGTTTGGGGGGGTCAGGCGGCCGGATCCCGTGTGTGGCTGCCTGGCATTGTGTCCCTCCTTGGTGGCCTGGGCCCCCCCTTCTGCCAGCAGCCTTCACTTACCTTCCAGGCTCCAGCGATGAGCCGCACGGGACCCTCTTCTCCGGCCGGCATCTCCGTTCTGTCTGACGAGCAGTTCCGGGTCGCGGCTTGATGACGTCATCAAGCCGGGACCCGGCGCTGACGTCAGATGAAGCGGAGATGCCGGCTAGAGCGGAGGGGGGCGCCGATCGTCGCTGGAACAGCAGGGAGGTGAGTGGATCCTCTTCTTTCCCCCCCTGCCGCCGCAGCTGTCAAACAGATCACTACGATCCGACGGCGATCGTAGTGATCGTGTGATCAGCAGCCATACGCGATGGCTGCTGATCACTCGGGGGAGATGTCGGCTGTCATATGACAGCTTAATCTCCCCCTCCGGGTGCGCACGATCGCGTCGGGAGCGGAAATTGCGGGCCGGCGTAGATCCTACGCCGCATCAGGCTAGAACAGCCACAAGTGCGGCGTAGGATCTCATGCACATGGTCCCGAAAAGGTTAAAGAGACACTGAAGCGAAAAAAAAATTATGATACGATGATTTGTATGTGTAGTACAGCTAAGAAATAAAACATTAGGAGCAGAGACATAAGTTTAATATTGTTTCCAGTACAGGAAGAGTTAAGAAACTTCAGTTGTTATCTATGCAAAAGAGCTATTGAGCTCCACGACTTTCAAAGTCACAGAGAGCTCTGTCTTCTGATGCTTGTTATCTCAAATGTCAGTCACTGTATTTTTTTTTCTCCAGAGGACAGTTGAAAAGTTCAATAGCCTCTCTGTAAAATCATTTAGAATACTGAGTAGTGTGTAAACTGCAAATATTAGACAATGATGCGATATTATAAAAACACTATATAACTGAAAGTAAAAATATGAGAATATTTTCTTTGCTACTCATGTTCTAGTAATTATCTGTACTACACAACCAATTCATTATATCACATTTTTATTTCGCTTCAGTGTCTTAGTCTTTGGATTTTTTACCAAAGCAAAATATGTTACAAAACTCCAAATATTGAGCAAATTATTTCCAGCTGTGTTGACGAGATCCACGTGACCTTTGCTACCTCGTCACGAGATCATTGCAACATGGCAGCCTGACCACACAAATGTAGTGCAGGCAGATATAACGGTATATTACTTCTGAAGCCAGAGGAAATCGTTTAACAAAATATGGAAATGCCAGAGCATTCCTTCGAGGAAAGGAACATAAATAATAGGATTAAAGATCCACTTTGTTCTTCCTTTTTAGACAAAAAGTATAAAACAAAAACTCACTTTTAGGAAGTGGAAAGAAAACAAATTTCCTTTGCTGCCTATCAGGCTCGCTGCAGGATTTCACGCTAATTGCAGAGAATGAATGTCTCCCATGGTGATATTTTTATGGGATCATTTGAATCTGATCTTCTTTTCAAATTAGATAAAATATATATTTTTTCTTGGATAAAAGGGAACCTAATTTTTAATTTTGTTGAATTTCATTATTAGGATAAATACCTTTTTATACATTTTTATTTAATTTTTTTAATTCACAAAATATGCAGTATTACACTGGACCTGAACTCTTGCACAGGACACAGGGAAAACCTATAGAAATGCACCCTGTATGTATTTAGAGAGCTTAGCCTGTCTAATTCCCCCTCATTTGTGTCTAATCACAAGTTGTAACTTGATCTCTTCCCTGTCACCTGATTGCCATGGCAGATCAGCTCATTTCAAAGCACAGGATGTTAACAATATGACTGCTTCCATGAAAGCAGGAAGTAGAAACACTGCAGATTTATTTTAGGATTTGTATCAGCTGTAACAAAGAAATGTTTTTCTTTAAAGGTTATTATGATGTTGTGTATCTTTTAGAGCAGAGAACAAGTTCTGAGTTCAGGTCCGCTTTAAATGATTTGTTTATGGGTTAGGGGCTCCCCCTGCTGGTTGGACCAGCAGATTTGAGGTCTAGAATAAATATAGCAAGGGTGCGTTCATAATTGTAGTTTTCAGAACAACTGAACAACCCATACAGCAGTTTTCCCAGCATGTGCAGATAAACCACTCTCATAATCACACATCTATATTGGGTTTTGTTGTTCACTGTGAAAAAATGAGGAGAAATCATTGGTTCTGTCCCACCTCCTCAGTCCATACTTTGCAAGTTTCCGTTTTTATCCACAATAATGCCTCCAACTTACTGCTTCTGTGTAGACAGACCCTATGGTTTAAAAGTGTTGAGGGAAATTGCCCCTGTGAAGTCAACCTGAAAAGGTACGATAGCTCCATCCTTTTCAGTGGTTTGGGTCACCCCAAGCTAGTTGGGTATTCTGTTGAACAATTAGACATAAAGAGGCATCATAGTGACAAAGATGCAGTAAATTATTCAGTATACCTACTTTTACGATTTTAATTTTTCACGACATTAAACTTGGGGGGGAGTGATGGAGGCGGCATCACAAGGTCAATTCCCGAAACATGTCATGCTGAAATCAATCAGGAATTGGCCTGCGTGTATGGGCATCCAACAGATCTCTCTCTGATCTGATCAGAGAGAGATCTGTCTCTTGGTCGATCTGCCCATACATCACCAGATATATGAGCACCTTTACGGCTGCAAGGTACTAACAATAGAATATTCAGATATGAAGTTGACCAAAACAGTTTGTCCTTGTCACAAAGGTGCCCCTATTTTTGCCAATAAAACTTACGCTTGGCTTCCTAAAACTGCTGGCACCTGACTGATCACCTTTTTTTAGTTCTGCTTTGCAATATAACATGGATACTTACTGACCCAGTAAAAAATAAAAAAAAGGTATAGGCAGCACTACTGCCCATAGCAGCAAATAAAAACAACTACAATTAATACATTTTTTTTTTTATAAAGTGTTTTTTCATATTGTACGCATGCTTGCAAGAGCGCAACTTTCGAGTGGTCCATAAAAATGCTTACAATATAAAGCGCTTAAAAAAAATTGCATCGCTTTTGGTACAGAAAGTGCACGGAGATTGTTAACAGAATTACAGGCTGCCATCACATGGTAAGAACAGCCGCACAGCTCAATGATTTATAAGCCTGTGAAAGAGAGAATATAAAACTAAAACTATTAACCCTTTCAGACACACTTTACATAAAAAAGGAAGTTGTTCTTAGAATATAAAATTGTGTAGTTAACCTACTGAAGCAGCGGGAATTTTTTTTACTGTAGTTTTGATCTAAGTAGCAACAGACTAATGTCCTGTTTTGACACCAACGCTGACGAGCTATCAAGAATTGCTATCTAACGATTAAATTATGTATAAAGCTCTGCCGTAGATGGATTGGCCTTCTTAGCCGCCATTAGTATTCTCTTGTGGAAGAGTTGTTTTCAGTCTGTTTGTAGGCCTGAAAGATAATTTATTACTACTGTAAATGTTGAAAATACAATCATAGGATAAATGTGATATTTATTTTTTGGGGTTTATTGGTGATTAGAGACTAGACAGTGGTTCTAACAGACCAAGAATGCTGTATGAAAACTTTGGTTTGTTTACAGAATTGCTCTGCTACTGTAAAAGTAATGTGTGTATATTTGTAGGTTATGTAAAATAAAATAATGCTGTACTTCCTCTAACCAAGGCTGTTCGTTATAATTTGTGAATTAAAGGAAAGTCGCCATGGCGGTGGCTGGCTGACAGAGAGGAACTTAAAACAATCACACAAACTTTACTGTATGTTAATGTTATTCATTTTTCACTGTTGTGTTTATATGTGCCAAAATAAAAAAACTAAATTAGCACCTGTTCCATTTTGATTCATTTTTCATGTATGACACAAAAGTCTCAGGGCCCTTTTCCACTAGAGCGAATCTGCATGTGTTTTCTGCCTGCAGATTCGCATAGCCAATAATAGTCAATGGGCCTGTTTCCACTAGCCCAAAAATCGGCGTGGTGCGCTGTGCAGAAAAAAATCTGCACAGCAGAGCCATCAGAATTCGCACACCGCAGGATAGTGTGCGATTCGCTTGTAATGTAATTAATTGGTAAATCGCATGCATTTTCGCCATGTGAATTTTCCATGCAAATTTGTGTACGTTTTCACGTAGAATTAATATAAAAGCACACAGGCACTGACATGGTTACATTCGCATACTTACAAAAATATGCAAAAATGCATGCGTTTTCGTGTTAAAATTTGTATGCAAACACAAACAAATTTGCATCTGCATGCAAATTCTTTTACGCGTTTTCCACAACGGAATCACACCGCACTTGTGGAAACGTTGCCTCAGAGGGAACCCGAAGTGAGTGATATGGAGGCTGCCATATTTATTTCCTTTTAAACAACACCAGATGCCTGGCAGTCTTCCTGATCCTGCGTAATATTTTTAGCCATAGACCCTGAACAAGCATATCGATTAGATACTCTGACTTAGCTGACTCACGTTTTACTGAATTAGCCATATGCTTGTTCCAGGGTTTTGACTCACACTAGGTATGCCAAAAGATCAACATGACTACCAAGGCAACTGGCATTGTTTACAAGGAAATAAATATGGCAGTATCCATATCACTCTCACCTCAGGTTCCCTTTAAAATAGCTTGGTTGTTTCTGCAACACCCAAAGGAAAATCAAGCACTTTTAACTGGTCGTTTTCTATTTCAGATCTCGAAATTTGAATACGTAATATCCTCACTCCCCCCAAAAAATAAGACAGGGCCTTATATTAATTTTTGCTCCAAAAGATGCATTAGGGCTTATTTTCAGGGGATGTCTTATTTTGCATTTTTTTATTTATTCTTAAACAGAGAGAAAAAAAAATCAATAATTATTCAAATACAGTATATTCATATCATGACATTCTGGAACATCATCATAACTCTTCAAACCCCAAATTCCTTTATAGTTGAGTATTCCCTTTTCCCATGTATAGCAATCTACATTTGCTGAGAGTCCGGCACTTGCCAACACATTTTGTTGGGTCTCATTGGATCTTTTGCGTGGGATTTTTTTTTAACTAGGGTTTCTTTTTTGGAGTAGGGCTTATATTATGAGCATTCTGAAAAAAAATCTATTGGGGTCAGCACAGGAAGGAAGGGTAATGGGGCGTGAACATGGGGGGCTCATGATTTGTAGTTGTGCCTCTGTGATCATTTTCCATTCCTATAAGCATTACCCATCCCTTCTCCCACCATCTCAACCCCTAAATCCCCCCTCCCTGGCCACTAGATAAATAAAACAAAGGGGTGGGCATGGCAAATCTGGGAGTTTTTCCATATGACCCTCCCACATGTGTTACTTGTGATTATATGACCACCAGCACGGACTGCATCACATTTTCATCCAATATCTCCTGGTACTGAAACTTTTGTGGTCGTGTTTTGTGGACTGATGAAACAAAATTAGAACTATTTGAGCCCATGGATCAACGCTATGTTTGGAGGAGGAAGAACAAGGCCTATGAAGAAAAGAACACCTTGCCTACTGTAAAGCATGGCGGGGGGTCAATCATGCTTTGGGGCTGTTTTGCTTCTGCAGGTACAGGGAAGCTTTAGCGTGTGCAAGGTACCATGAATTCTCTTCAATACCAGATATTGGATGAAAATGTGATGCAGTCCATCACAAACCTGAGGCTTGGGAGATGTTGGACCTTTCAACAGGACAATGATCCCAAGCATACCTCCAAGTCCACTAGTGCATGGTTACAGATTAAAGGCTGGAACATTTTGGAGTGGCCATTGCAGTCACCAGACTTAAATCCGATTGAGAACATCTGGTGGGACCTAAAGAAAGCAGTTGCAGCGCGCAAGCCTAAGAATGTGATTGAACTGGAGGCTTTTGCCCATGAAGAATGGGCTAAGATACCCGTAGATCAATAGCAAGACACTTGTGTCAAGCTATGCTTCACTTTTAAAAGCTGTTATAACTGGAAAAGGATGTTGTACTAAGTACTAAGAATGAATGTCACTTGGGGGTTGAATAAAACTGATAATGATGTGAGCACAAAAAAGACATTTGTGGTTATTTCATTATAAATGTTATGTTATATTTGTCTGACTTACAAGTGCCTCTTTGATTTAATTGTAAACAAGATGACTGAAATGATCAAAATCAATGTCAAACTGGCCAAAACACTCAATTTCAGTGGGGGGTGAATAATTTTGAACACAACTGTACATCCATCACTACTTTTTTGCCCATTATTTAATAATCATATGCCCTCTTGTCATAGATATTATTTTTTTCCCTCCCCTAATGTCAGTAGGTGTATTTTAATATTTGGCCACAAGATGTTCCCATTGAGCAAAAGTCCTATTAGCTTACTTTGCATGCTACATAGGATACAATGTAGCAAGTGACGAAACCTGCGATCACAGTGGCGGCAGGCAGATTATGAATGGGAACATTGTTCCCATTCATAAATTTACCGTCGGGCGGCGGAAACCGGTGGAAATCACGGCGGGAGATAGCACGGCGGCTCTATGTAAGAATAAACACTGTTTTTGAACAAAAACAGTGTTTATTCTCGGCGGACATGCTCCGATTGGCACAGGGGACTTTTGTCCCCTGCAGCCAATCCCCCCTGCTAGCAGCAGCAGCGCGATTGCGGGCTTCTGCCCGCACAATCGCCTGCAAACACCCCAAACTGCAGGGACGTGACTAGCACGTCCCTGTGGCTCTAGCAGCTGCCGCTGTGGACGTGAAGCTCACGTCCGCGCGGCATAAATGGTTAATAGCAATGACATCTTCCATATTCCTCTTACGTCAAGTTACCTGTTTCCTATAGGGCTGTGGAGTCAGAGCGATTTTTGGTACCTGGAGTTAGGGTCGATGGTTTCATAAACTGAGGAGTCAGAATCTGATGATTTTTGTACCAACTCCACTGCCCTGGTATTAGACTAAGGAGTCGGAGTTGAGGAGTCGGGAGTAATTTTGAGTACCTGGAGTCTGAGGTTTCATAAACTGAGGAGTCATATGATTTTGGCCCGACTCCACAGCCCTGGTTTCCTATACTTATTTTCTGCGACCACAGACGCATATCTTACAGACAGGAGCTCATTCTAAAAATTGGCACATTCTGGGTCACATGCAGAATGTTTTTTGTTCTGTTGCCGTTTATATCACATGGGCACAAACAGCTACTGAAGTGGTAAATGAAAGCTATTTTGGAATGGAAAAATGAATTAAACTGATTTACCATGGTGTACTGAGTGCTTCTCGGTAAATGCTTTCTGAGCTAAACAAAGATCCAAATTTAGGCATTTTCTACCTCTACAAATAGCCTGACTTTTGAAAAGATTGCAAAATGCAAGCTGGTTGATATGAAAGGGCCATTTATAGCATTCCCAGATATGTATATATGGAAAGGAGTGAATAAAGCTGTCTAGATGGGAGAGGTTTTATGCTTCTACGTAAATGATCTTCTGCAAAGTACTTGAGATGAAGCACCTGACATCCAGCCTTTCCTATGAGAGACTTGGATGACAAACTACTGACTACAGGTGTGTACACACCTTTGAGGGAAGTCACCCATCAGGGATAAGGACCTTAACCCATTGAGCGACACACCTGGGCTGGGCTGCACACTCGTGCTGTGTAGCTGACGGCCAGGGTCGGGGCTACCATAAGGGCAGAGGGACCCCCACATCAATGGGGGCCCTCAAGTGTCCACCACCACCCCACTTAAATATGTTTAACCTCCTGCACCATTATAGAGGCAGTGGGGATAGACACAAACTCACCTCCTCTGAGTTCCAGGTGTTGTAGGTCAGTCTGTCCCCCTTGTCTGCACTTCCTGCTTCTCCATTTGGGCTGATGTGAGAATAAGGAAGTACAGAGCAACAACACTACAGAGGAGACAGAGGCACCTGCAGCGCCTGGAACTCGGAGGAGGTGAGTGTGTGCTGCTTCCCCCTGTTGCTCTTTGTAACACTGGGTATGGCTACTTACGGGGCACCACCTATATCTGGCTACAGGTTACTTATACTGGGCCACCACCTATACCTGGCTACCTTTACTGGGGGTGGAACCACCTATACCTGGCTACCTTTCCTGAGGGCACCACCTGTACCTGGCTACCTATACTGGGGCACCACTTACACTTGGCTACTTATACTGGGGTGCCTATAGCTCGCTACCTATACTGGCAGCACCTGTACCTGGCTAACCTATACTGTGTCCGCAGCACACTTCGCGCACAGACATGGGGGTGGCTAGTGGGCGGGCACAGCAACCAGTGGGTGGGCCCGGGGGAGCCCAGGCCTGATGATGTGTGAGGGGCCCCAAAATTTCTGATGGCGGCCCTGAAGAGCGGCGCATGCAAGATGTCACGCAATGGTCAGGGGCATAAACAATGGGATCTGTGGGGGATTGGCGTCACTGGGGTTGAGTTCATCCGCCTGGCAGATTGTTCATGGGTTGAAGGTGGGAGGTCGCTGGCTTCCGTTCACACGGCTGAATGTCGGTTGTGGCAGTCGTTATTGGCCGCCTCAGCCGACTTAATTCAGGCACGTGCACGAGGCTTAAGGGCTGATAATTCGCTGAAATTCCACAATGATCGTTGTTGTTGCCACCACTACAATCACTGATAATCCACAATTAGTGCTATTGTTGCGTTTACTACAACCACTGATAATGCTGGAATGTAAAGAAACACCAGTTTATAAGGATATAATGATATTTGATCCTTCAGCCTGGTAAATAAATGTACTGGGTTTGGTAGAGATGCGGATCTTTGCCCCATTTCCCCTGGTGTTTGTTGGAAGTATGTAGACATATGGAGGACATCCATTGGGCAATGGGGTTTGGGGCTTGGCCGGCTCCGCAGGTGGACATAACGAGAACCTGTCACATTAGGATTGTTTCACCAGTTTGTAACACACTGAAATTACTATAGCCTTTCCCTTCTCTATCATTTTGTTATATTAAACTGCTAACTATAGGCCAGAGCATGCTATGTGCAATCCAGTAACAGGTCTTCTGCAGCACACCTTCACTGACACTTTCCTCTGACCGTAGTGCCAACGTGTATCCTTGATTATTGCACTTGTACAAATACAGTGGGTTGCAAAAGTATTCAGCCCCCTTGAAGTTTTCCACATTTTGTCATATTACTGCCACAAACCTGAATCAATTTTATTGGAATTCCACATGAAGGACCAATACAAAGTGGTGTACATGTGAGAAGTGGAACGAAAATCATACATGATTCCAAACATTTTTCGGCCCCCTTTGATCTGAGTGCAGTCAGTTGCCTATAGACATTGCCTGATGAGTGCTAATGACTAAATAGAGTGCACCTGTGTGTAATTTAATGTCAGTACAAATACAGCTGCTCTGTGAGGGCCTCAGAGGTTGTCTAAGAGAATATTGGGAGCAATAACACCATGAAGTCCAAAGAACACACAAGACAGGTCAGGGATCAAGTTATTGAGAAATTTAAAGCAAATTTAAAGATTTCCAAAGCCTTGAACATCCCACGGAGCACTGTTCAAACGATCATTCAGAAATGGAAGGAGTATGGCACAACTGTACACCTACCAAGACAAGGCCATCCACCTAACCTCACAGGCCGAACAAGGAGAGCGCTGATCAGAAATGCAGTCAAGAGGCCCATGGTGACTCTGGACGAGCTGCAGAGATCTACAGCTCAGGTGGGAGACTCTGTCCATAGGACAACTATTAGTCATGCACTGTACAAAGTTAGCCTTTATGAAAGAGTGGCAAGAAGAAAGGCATTGTTAACAGAAAAGCATAAGAAGTCCCGTTTGCAGTTTGCCACAAGCCATGAGGGGGACACAGCAACCATGTGGAAGAAGGTGCTCTGGTCAGATGAGACCAAAATGGAACTTTTTGGCCAAAATGCAAAACGCTATGTGTGGCGGAAAACTAACACTGCACATCACTCTGAACACATCATCCCCACTGTCAAATATGGTGGTGGCAGTATCATGCTCTGGGAGTGCTTCTCTTCAGCAGGGACAGGGAAGCTGGTCAGAGTTGATGGGAAGATGGATGGAGCCAAATACAGGGCAAACTTGGAAGAAAACCTCTTGGAGTCCGCAAAAGACTTGAGACTGGGGCGGAGGTTCACCTTCCAGCAGGACATTGACCCTAAACATAAAGCCAGGGCAACAATGGAATGGTTTAAAACAAAACATATCTATGTGTTAGAATGGCCCCGTCAAAGTCCAGATCTAAATCCAATCGAGAATCTGTGGCAAGATCTGAAAACTGCTGTTCACAAATGCTGTCCATCTAATCTGACTGAGCTGGAGCTGTTTTGCAAAGAAGAATGGGCAATGATTTCAGTCTCTAGATGTACAAAGCTGATAGAGACATACCCTAAAAGACTGGCAGCTGTAATTGCAGCAAAAGGTGGTTCTACAAAGTATTGACTCAGGGGGCTGAATAATTACGCACACCCCACTTTGCAGTTATTTATTTGTAAAAAATGTTTTGAATCATGTATGATTTTCCTTCCACTTCTCCCCTGTACACCACTTTGTATTGGTCTTTCACGTGGAATTCCAATAAAATTGATTCATGTTTGTGGCAGTAATGTGACAAAATGTGGAAAACTTCAAGGGGGCTGAATACTTTTGCAACCCACAGTATATACATAGTTTATGTGATATGAGGCATCGCCATCACTGGTACATATTCATATAATTTACAGCCAAAAAAGAACCACTAGGAGGAGGTATATAAATACACAAAATTCCACGATAACAGCCCACAGAACCAGTCTTGGGGATATGCCGTTGCCAGGCCTCGACCGGATTGCTCGGACGGTCCCGGAACAACCAAAATTGAAAGAAAGAGGCGGCACACTACTAGCTGCAAATAGATGCTTATAGTGTGGAACAGACACGTGACGGACCATACAGGCCCTTCCTCAGGTGTATAACCTAGGAGGAG
The DNA here is from genome assembly GCF_040937935.1 of Hyperolius riggenbachi. NCBI lineage: Eukaryota > Metazoa > Chordata > Amphibia > Anura > Hyperoliidae > Hyperolius > Hyperolius riggenbachi. The sequence goes on from NC_090654.1 coordinate 43,953,826, forward strand.
GTCCCTGCCCATGGGAGGTTACACTCTGGAGAGTAGTGGTATGGAGACACTAGGGGAGGAGACACAGGGGTTTGCGGATGAAGCAGTAAGCCTCCAAGGATACGTACAGCAAAAGATAGGCTTGTCTGAAAAGTTGTGTTTTGAGAGTACACTGAAGGTTTCCAGGTTCAGAGCGTGACAGACAGGCTGTGAGAGAGAGTTCCAAAAGAGAGGTGACACTGGTGCAAAGTTCTGGATGCAGGAGTGAGAAAAGGTGACCAAGGTAGGGGTCAAGAGGGTCTCCAGGGAGGAGAGAAGGTTCCAGTTGGGATGGTATCTTGAGATTAATGAGAAAATGTATGAAGGTGACAATTTATGTAGACCTTTGTAAGCTAAGGTGAGAAGTTTATATAATTGATAGCCAATAGAGGGATTGGCAGAGAGAGGCAGCATCATAGTAAAGGGAGTAGAGTTGGATGAGGTGGGCAGCAGAGTTCAGTGGGGACTGAAGAGGTGCCAGTCTGTTTTTTGGTAGAGTAGGGTGTTACAGGAGTCAAGACAACAGTGTATGGGTACACATCTATCAACACTTTTCCAGAATCCTTGCTAAGGAGAACCGAGGGAAAGGGATATGTTCTGTTCAGCTGCTTTCTTCTGGTTGTACCCCACAGGACTACTTCTGCAGGTGGTTCAATGAACCCCTGATAACAGCATGTGTATGGCTTTCATGCCAGAGACTGATCATTCAGAAGCAAAAAGGATCTGAGCATTGTGTGTGTCAGAGAAGACTTTTTGTTGTTTTCAGCTTATAGAAAAGCTATCCTAGAAGAAATAATCCACTCCACTCCAAATCGTGCATATTGCCTGGCTAGCACGATGACACACTGGCTTCAATCAGGGCAGGATCATCTACAAGGCAACCTAGGCAGGTGCCTGGGGCCTTGTGGATGTAAAGAGCCCCAGCTGCCCCCTCACTTGAACTCTTTCCCACTTCCGCCTACCAAAAGGACAAGAAGGCGGAACCAAAGCTACTAACTGACTAGGGCACTTATTTCATCTTAATCCCAGCCAGGGCACTATCTGCACAGAGTTTGTATGTACTCCCCGTGTCGGTGTGGGATTCCCCCGGGCACTCTGGTTTCCTCCCATACCCCCAAAAAACATACAGAAGTTAATTGGCTTCCCCTTCAATTGGCCCTAGAGTACGAGACATACACTTCACGATATAAACATATGACTATGATAAGGATTAGATTGGGAGCTCCTCTGAGGAACAGTTAAAGCGGATCTTAACTCAGAACTTCATCTCTGCTCTGAAAGATAAGCAACAACATAATAACCTTTATAGAAAAACAATTCTTTGTTACAGCTGATCTCCAGTGTTTCTACTTCCTGCTTTCATGGAAGCAGACATATTGTTAACATCCTGTGCTTTCAAATGAGCATATCTGCCATTGCAGTCAGGTGACACAGGGGAGAAATCAAATTAAAGCTTATGTTAGACACAGATGAGTAGGAATTAGACAGGCCGAACTCTCTAAATATATACAGGGTGCATTTCTCTATGTTTTTCTTCTGTCCTGGGCAAGAGTTCAGGTCCACTTTAAGTGACAAAACATTATACTCTGTACAGCGATGCGGAAGATATTGGTGTTTGGTTGGTATATCCTCGAATATAAGTCGACATCGTGTACAAGTCGACTCCAATATTTGAGCCTCTTAAGCTGGAATTTTTTTATTGACTCAAGTATAAGTCTACCCAGCAAGTTAATGGCTGCACTTGGAGACCAGGAATAATTAACAGCTGCACTTGGGGACTAGGAGGGGTTAATGACTGCACTGCATACAGTATTGCAGCCATTAACCCCTCCTGTCCCTTAAATGCAGCCAATAACTCCTCCAGACCCCCCAAGTGCACCAAGTATTCACTCCCCCTCCAATATCTTTTCCCTGCCCCTTTCCTTGTTAATTGTTGTGGCCAGGACTTTCAGACCTGTGTTTTCTTGGCATTTCCTTTATCAAGAAAGTGACACTCACCACTGGGTAGCAAATGGGAATGTCACTAATAGTACACACATTACTCAGTGTTACCCATGACTCGTGTATAAGTCGACCCCCTATACTTTTATTCAGTGAGTCAGACCTAAATTTCTAGACATAGTCAAGTATATACAGTAATAATCCATCTCTAGCTTCAATATTGTCAGAGTAACAGACCTGGAACAAGCGTGTAGCCGGTAAGTCTGAGAAGTCGCCTAGGCAGCCGATTTGTTTTGTGTCAGAGGTTCAGAATGCATGAATGTGTTCCTACCTGGCTTTCACCCTGTGTCAAGTAGCAAACAGATCAAATGTATAAAAAAAAATGAATAACCGTTTTTAGTACCCTAAAATTGCTGCTGCGTAATCTATAAATAAGAATAGTTTGGTAATGACAGGTTCCATATTTTTTCCGCACTAAAGGATTCTATTAATTCCTTAACCTGTATAGAGGCTCAGAGTCATGGAGACCACATAAACAGAATTTCGTTCTTTTCCTGAATAGCATTTTGTTGCTTTTGCTTTGGGGGTTATGTCGTTTGATTAAAGCAAACAGAGCCTACTGGAGTCCTTCAGGTCTGTATCTGACTTTGAAGACAAATCCCTACGCGTTTTTTTGGCCCTACATGTTTATATGTTCATCAAACTGACTAAGCGAACCCACCAGATTGTGAATTATGTGAAGGAGCACATAATGCTTCCATAGAAAAGGCCTGTCTTGAAAAGCTCCTGATATGTCTCGACAAGAACAAAAGGTATTTTGTGTATTCAATGCACGTTTGTTTAAAAATACCTCAGAACACTGTTAAATTTTACTTCTATATATTTATAGTGTATAATGCAGGACGTGGGCGCTAAAAATAACATTTTACTAAGCTATGGAATTTAGTGCTGTTATACACGAGGTCTAGATAGATCCCTTCCAAACGCAAAATGTATTATAAAACTCCGCACACAGATATCACGTTCACCCAAATAGTTACATGGCACATTCCTCAGGCCTATTAAAATCTGCAAAAATAGACCCTTGTTTTCACTTGCAGTTTATTTCCACCTATAAAAAGACTTCGGTAGTTAAGGTGAAACACAATCTGTTTTGTGAAAAAATATGTAAAGTTGTTATAGAAGACTCTGGCTCTTAGTTACTTCTATATATATATATAAATGGGCAGTTCTTCCTCAAGACAATGGAGTGATAAGAAGTGATATACAGGGATGTCCGAACATCAAGATTTCACGTTTGCGAACAGTACCAAGAATGTTCACGAAATGATCGTACGTGGCGAGCCCCATTGACTTTAACTCATTAGCAACTTCAATAGAGTTATCTCGTTTGTGATAAGTGCACTGCTTTTGATCTCAGCCGGCAGAACTCGTTGTGCTGTAAATTTTTGGAATGCTTTGATGTCTCTCTACCGAGCAGAAAATATAGAAATTGAAAGCTGAACAGGTCCGTGAAGCTGGCCCCCCTACAATCAGCATAAATAAAAATTCCATCATGCTTGGTTAGTGCTACATTTGTGCCCATTTGTGATGCAAAAAGTAAGATTTGTGCTGCTTTCATCTTGAAGATAATAGCACTTATTATTTCCAGAACAGTACCATCACACAGTCCCCATACAACAACCTACAGACATGAAACTGGTATGGGTTGGGTAGTGCTGTGCATGTGCTCATTTGTGCAGCAAAAATCATCTTTCTATCTTTTACAGTTTTTGAGATATTCATCCAACCTACTAATACCCCTGTGTCTCTGCATCCCATGTCCGTGTGTGTGTGTCCCTGCTTTGCGCTACTGCGCATGTGCCGCATGGACGGCCGTTGTTCGGACGGGAGCAGGACAGCCAGGGGGCCGGCCAGGCGGGCGTGTGGGCACGGCGGGCGGTGGTGATGGACCTAGAGCCCGTTATTAAACGGGCTAAGTTCTTTAGTGTTTTTATAAAGCTCAAACGTTTACTCAGACTCACTCAGCCTTTGCAATGTTGTAGGGGGTTGAGTGAAACAAGCATGTGGCTTATCTAGTCAGACTTCAGTCAGAAACATCTGATCTGCATGCTGGTTTAGTGTCTATGTCTAAAGGGAGGGAGAGGATCAGCAGGACAGCCAAGCAATGTGCATTGTTTAAAAGGAAATAAGCAGGTCAGCCTGTATATGCCGATTGGCCATATCAAGGTATGTATCCATGCTGCTTACCCAGCGAATCTACAGTAATGACCAAAAGACCTATATACAGTGGCTTGCAAAAGTATTCGGCCCCCTTGAAGTTTTCCACATTTTGTCACATTACTGCCATAAACATGAATCAATCTTATTGGAATTTCATGTGAAAGACCAATACAAAGTGGTGTACACGTGAGAAGTGGAATGAAAATCATACAGGATTCCAAACATTTTTTACAAATCAATAACTGCAAAGTGGGGTGTGCGTAATTATTCTGCCCCCTGAGTCAATACTTTGTAGAACCACCTTTTGCTGCAATTAACGCTGCCAGTCTTTTAGGGTATGTCTCTATCAGCTTTGCACATCTAGAGACTGAAATCCTTGCCCATTCTTCTTTGCAAAACAGCTCCAGCTCAGTCAGATTAGATGGACAGCGTTTGTGAACAGCAGTTTTCAGATCTTGCCACAGATTCTCGATTGGATTTAGATCTGGACTTTGACTGAGCCATTCTAACACATGGATATGTTTTGTTTTAAACCATTCCATTGTTACCCTGGCTTTATGTTTAGTATTGTTGTCCTGCTGGAAGGTGAAACTCCGCCCCAGTCTCAAGTCATTTGCAGACTCCAAGAGGTTTTCTTCCAAGATTGCCCTGTATTTGGCTCCATCCATCAACTCTGACCAGCTTCCCTGTCCCTGCTAAAGAGAAGCACTCCCAGAGCATGATGCTGCCACCACCATATTTGACAGTGGGGATGGTGTGTTCAGAGTGATGTGCAGTGTTATTTTACCACCACACATAGCGTTTTGCATTTTGGCCAAAAAGTTCCATTTTGGTCTCATCTGACCAGAGCGCCTTCTTCCACATGTTTGCTGTGTCCCCCACATGGCTTGTGGCAAACTGCAAACGGGATTTCCTATGCTTTTCTGTTCACAATGGCTTTCTTCTTGCCACTCTTCCATAAAGGCCAACTTTGTGCAGTGCACGACTAACAGTTCCCCCACCTGAGCTGTAGATCTCTGCAGCTCATCCAGAGTCACCATGGGCCTCTTGACTGCATTTCTGATCAGCGCTCTCCTTGTTCGGCCTGTGAGTTTAGGTGGACGGCCTTGTCTTGGTAGGTTTACAGCTGTGCCATATGCCCTCCATTTCTGAATGGTCACTTGAACAGTGCTCCGTGGGATGTTCAAGGCTTTGGAAATCTTTTTGTAGCCTTAGGGTCCTTTTACACTTAATCAGTTGCTCTCAGTTAAAACGGAAAGAAAACTGATTTTCAAAGTAAGTCCCATGTTTTCCTATGGCACCTTTCACACTTAAAGCGTTTTAACTGAAATCTTCTTCCCAATGCACTGCTATGGAAAAAACGCGTACTAACACGTACTAACGCACACTAACGCATACCAACTAATTAAGTGTAAAAGGGGCCTAAGCCTGCTTTAAATTTATCAATAACTTGATCCCTGACCTGTCTGGTGTGTTCTTTGGACTTCACGGTGTTGTTGCTCCCAATATTATCTTAGACAACCTCTGAGGCCGTCACAGAGCAGCTGTATTTGTACTGACATTAGATTACACACAGGAGCACTCTATTTAGTCATTAGCACTCATCAGGCAATGTCTATGGGCAACTGACTGCACTCAGACCAAAGGGGGCTGAATAATTACGCACACACCACTTTCCAGTTATTGATTTGTAAAAAAAATGTGGAATTATGTATGATTTTCGTTCCACTTCTCATGTGTACAGAACTTTGTATTGGTCTTTCACGTGGAATTCCAATAAAATTGATTCATGTTTTTTGGCAGTAATGTGACAAAATGTGAAAAACTTCAAGGGGGCCGAATACTTTTGCAAGCCACTGTAGGTATACTTTTCCAGACCCTCCTCTGACTCTTAAAGGACACCTGACCTGAGAGAGATGGGGAGGCTGCCATATTAATTTCCTTTTAATCAGCCACTGAGCCGCCTCAAAGTCAACAGCATATTACCGTCTGACTTCCGTGGTGACGCAGGAGCGGCAGAAGTAATGTAAGTCAATGGACAAGGCAGGAAATTTAAATATTTTGGCGGCGGAAGTGTGCATGCGTGGAATGACAGTATTTATGACGAGGAAACCTGGGAATCCCAGTGACATACGTCCTGTCCGGCAAGGAGTACGTCACTGGGTGAGCGGCATGTGGGGGGTAAGCGCTATGCATGTGACCCTGTGGCACACTCTTCCGCTGGGTCATATGATTGAGATTTTGTACGCTGCGTTGCGATGGGATGGGATGGGGGCATTGCATAAACTGTAGATAAGGTAAGAAACAAATAAGAAAAACCTTTTGTTAAGCCACAGTATTATAGCAAAGGATCAGATCAGGCAACAATTACGTCATGTTTCTCGGCAGCTTTATTCTGGTTTATTCACAGACACACAATTCTATCATCTGATACATCAAAGTATTTGCATTAATAACGGATGCATTAAAAATAGATAAAGGTTTTTGTTCATCTTCAGCCGGAATCTTCGCTGCTGTCAAAGAAAAAAGAGATAAGTTTCTTTTGCTCCATCTGTACGATGATATCTGCTGCTGATGTATTCATGACAGAAGGGCTTAAGGATGGGAAACAAGGCATATTATTTTCAGGGTCTGCATTATAAAACAATTGACTGCTGTCCCATATAGACATGCCACCGTCTTCTGAACATTCCAGAGTTTTAGCGAGGCAGTCGTCACCGCCGCTCCCCATCTTCGTGGGCTGCTTTATTGTTTGGCGGGAATCGAGCAAAGAATATTTCAGGCAATTCTTTTTCTGGGCCTTCCTCATGAGTGCAGGAATGACAGGTAATGAAGATTCACAGCTCTCGGAAAAAGGCATAAGACAATCTTCCATCTGTCTGACAGAGTTTCCGTGTTGCCGAATGACAAATTCATTTCTAGATTTACGCTCGGCATTGTTGGATGCGGAGCTGGATATAGCCTGTGTAGTATTTTTAATCGCGAGGGCCGTCCTCTTCTTCTTGGAAATTTTCCTACGCCTGTTTGCTGTCGTCCTCCTTGAAGTCTGGATGTTTTTCTTAGACTTGGTTCCAATTAATCCGTTTTCCTCCCCGCTGTATCTCTCTGCCTTTTGAAGAAAATGGTTCTGCTCCGTTGGGAGCCCGCGATTGTTGTGATAATATTGTTGCAAGCCACATACATATTTTACACCGGTCTCATCCATAGTGGTGTCCTTACAAATCTCTACTCTTTCATGTCTAGCCCTTGATCTCGTGTAAATCTCAGGTGGCCTTAAATCAACGGCGGAGATATCAGCTTTGCCGTCATGTCCTGCACTACAGTTTGTCATGTCCTTCAAACAAACAGTTCCTTCGTGTTGAGGAGAAAAGCTACCGCTGGTTCCTTCACATGTGTTCTGAGAACCACCTAGACAAGTTCTCGATGGCTTACACTGTGATGTGATATGTTCCGTTACAAGCAGGTCTTGAACGCTCGCGGGGGAGGTTTGCGTTGTTTGGTCTTTCAAGTCGGTTGCGGGCTTCGGAACCCAATTAATCTTGTGAATCTCGCTCAGTATTTTATCTTCTGAGGACTTGATGGAATCTGACAGGCATGTTAATTTTTCAGACAGCTCCAGGTGCATTTCACATTGTCGTGACTTCACAGCCTCCATGCCCGTCACGAGCAGCTGAACGTTGGATTTCAGGTCTGTCAGCTCAGCGTCCTTCTGTGGAGGAACAGATTGGTTATGCTAAGCGTTAGCGGAAATACTTACATGCTTCAAATTAGCCCCGGGTTTTAATTGGGAATTTAGAGCGTAGACAAGGAAGCTGTCAATTCGCATGTGTCATACATTCAGTAATGGGTATATAAACATCTCCCTTTCGGTTAGAGAGTGAGCTAATGTGGTAATGTGTTCTGTGATGATGTCGCGGTTTGGCTTTGCTGCTGCAGTAGCGCTATTAGTGATAAAGACAGGTAAACACACTACTGACAGGTAAACCATGCTCTTAAAGTAAATCTGGGAGTCTTGAAAGGCAAAAATTAGGATGCTTAGCCTGGGAGGGGGAAGCCTCCGGATTCTACAGAGACCCCTCCTCATCCCTCCATTTCAGCGCTGGGACCCCCGAAGTAAGAGCACATCAGTGACAGTGTTTCTGGTTGAAACATTCTCAGTTTGAGCTGGGATGCAGCGACAACCCACAGGATCCCTCAGCGAAATTAGCATGGGACCCCCTTGGGATCCATCCCCCCCCTCCATGTGGCTGGTGATACACACAAACTTATACACCTTTCCCCACCAGCTACCTACATAGTAGAATAGTGAAGCAGAGTAGTGTAATATTTACCTTCTTCAGCGCTGGGTCGTGCCTCTTCTGTTCTTTCTGGCAGCTGCACGCTCTGTGCTTCCATACCTACAGATCCTGATCACATGACATGCATTGGGAGCCAGAGGTATACAGCATAGAGCATGTGGCTGCCAGGAAGATCAGAGGAGACCTGAAGCAGCACAGAGCAGATGAATATTAAACTGCTCCATTGTGCTACTCTGCAGAAGGGGGGAGAAGCAGGCCCTCCCACAGTTGCCATAGTTACTGTATGTCACTTAGTTTGAGACTGTTCAGTAAATGTTATATCTTAATAATTTTGGCCTGAGACTACGTTTTAGATTTTGGCCCCTTACATGATTGAGTTTCACACCCCTGATCTAAGAGAAGACAGCAGTCTGAAGTTATGTAAATCCATGGCAGCGCTTAAAGGGAAGGTTCAGGGAGGGATTCAAAAAATAAAAATAAATTTCCACTTACCTGGGGCTTCCTCCAGCCCGTGGCAGGCAGGAGGTGCCCTCGCCGCCGCTCCGCAGGCTCCCGGTGGTCTCCGGTGCCCGACCCGACCTGGCCAGGCCGGCTGCCAGGTCGGGCTCCTCTGCGCTCCATTTCCTGGGACTTCTGCGTCCCACGACGGCGCGATGACGTCATCGGACGTCCATCGGGCTGTACTGCGCATGCGCAGTACAGCCCGGCGGACGTCCGATGACGTCAGCGCGCCGTCGTGGGACGCAGAAGTCCCAGGAAATGGAGCGCAGAGGAGCCCGACCTGGTAGCCGGCCTGGCCAGGTCGGGTCGGGCACCGGAGACCACCGGGAGCCTGCGGAGCAGCGGCGAGGGCACCTCCTGCCTGCCACGGGCTGGAGGAAGCCCCAGGTAAGTGGAAATTTATTTTTATTTTTTGAATCCCCTCCCTGAACCTTCCCTTTAAATACTTCTATTATAATTATCAGAGGGTAGGGATGTCAGTTCTTGATTAACTAGTTAACCTTCCTGGCGGTAAGCCCGAGCTGAGCTCGGGCTATGCCGCGCAGGAAGATATCTCAGCCCCTGGTGGAGCGATTTGCTCCATTTAAAATGCTGTACGCGCAGCTAGCACTTTGCTAGCCGCACGTACAGCTCGATCGCCGCCGCTCTGCAGCGGGCAGCGCTATGGGCTGGATCGGAGGTGTCTGACGTCAGGACGTCGGCTGATGTCCATGACGTCATTCCGATCGTCGCCATGGCGACAGGAGAAGCCAAACAGGGGAGCGCGTTATATACGCGTTCCCCTGTTTGCTATTGATGCCGGCGACGATCGCACTAGAGGGACACATGCGCCCTCTAGTGGTGTTTCATGTAGCTACCACTCTGGTAGCTTTATATAAAACACAAAAATTTTTTTTTAAAAAAAAGGATTTTTGCCAATTTGGCAAAAAAAATTAACCGCCAGGAGGGTTAAGGACCGCACTAATTGAAATATACGCCGTTTTGATGACTACCTGGCTGCCAGGGTGTAGATTTCAATACACCGACGCCGCTCGTTCTCGCCGCTTTCGTCGCTCCTAACGATCTCGCCGCTGTTTCCCCGCCACAGCTCACTCGCTCTTCCGTCTTTATAATGGCAGAGCCCTGTGAATGGGTCAGGAGTAGATTTCATTGGCTCCTAACCCTGTCTATCAACGTAAGCTCCCATTGGCTTAGATTGATAGGCAGGATCAGAAACCGGCTCCTGACCGGCTCACAGGAACTCTGCCGTCATAGAGACGGCAGAGTGGGTGGCTGAGGTTACCGTCGTGCGGCGTGGACAGCGCTTGCAGCGGGTATGTGTGGTGATTCATCGGTATTCATCGTTATTCTGCAGTTTCTTGTACCAGCAGTCTCTGGTTCTTAAGGGGGCAGAGACCGCTGGTACTTAAGTGGTTAAAAAAGCCATCTTGTTCCTTTTTTGGCAGTCACGATGTTGATGTAGTTAGGGGGTGGTAAACAGACACCACACCTCCCACTGACTCCAATGATTCAAGGTTGGAACACACAACAAAAATCCTGTCTGGTTAGTTTACAATCCCAGGTCCGAGTCCCAGCAACGACACTCTCTGCATGGAGCTTGTATCTTACCCTTGTGTTTACTTGGTTTACAAAAACACAACATAATTTAATAAAGGATATCCTTTCCAGGGTGCCACTGTCACCTCCGTAAGTTCTCTGATCCCAGCGTTTGTCACTGGCTTCTGCGCATGTGCGGGCGTGCTTCTCACGCTCATGCTCCATTTGTCCAGAGCATTGTGCACTTGCGCAGTTCTCAAAGACTTGAACTGCCCAAGTGCAGAACACTCCCAGCCACAATCAAGAGAGGCGCAACCAAACTTGCACAGAAGCCCGCTACCTAGTAGAGATAACTCTTCTCATCAGAATTGTTTTAATACTGCCACATTGGAGGGTATTTGAGTATAAACTGCTTATTTAGGGTCCTGTCACAGGAGTTCAAGGAGCTGCCTGAACTTGATCTCAAATATTAATATTAGAAGCTTCTCCCAGATTCAGAAAATAAGACAAAATGAGTGCAGTATAGCTTTATGTTGTGCTGTTCAATTATACTTGCTTATTATGGGATGTCCTCACTGCATTTGTACCACTGGTTGGTGTGGCTCTGTAAAGTTTAGAGACTATAGGCTCCTTATACATCAGTGGTTCTGGATGATAGCCTGGCTTTTAGGGGCGTAAAGAAATGATTTGCATATTAAGCAGTGATGCATTATGGGAGATCTTTCTTATTCAATGAAAGCTTAATTATTGCACACACCTTCTATTTTAAGAAGGCAAATGTATATTAACAATGTAGAGAAACTCATTAAGGTACTATTATTATTATTATTATTCACAGATCACATGAACTCACCAGAACTATCTTGCTCTCCAAGTCCTGCAAGGCTTGTCTGCAATCACATTTTGATGATGCCACTTTCTGTATTGATTCATGGTAAATCGCAATATTTTCTTGCACTAGAAAAATGTAATCTGTTTGTATTTATATACTACAACACAGAGACGTAATACTAGGGTCATCCAAAAAAGTAACAGTCGTTTGCTTTTATCTGCCACACAAGGTATTCTTTCTGTGTAATGCATCTTGCTTCTCTTCTCTCCCTGCACTGCTTGTCATATGACTGCAGAATGTTAGTATCTGTTTGTTCAGCAGCATTAACATTAGGCCGCCCGTCATATCATCCTACCCACAGGTGAGGAGAGAGTGATGCTACTACAATAAGGGATTGAAGACCCTTGTAAAACAATATGATGAACACTTAAATAAGTAATTATGTAGAAAAATATTTAGAAGACAGAGTGGCCCTTATGCAATAATTTTTTTTCTCCTGTGTTTTCTCCTAGGTAATATTTTCACATCTTACAAATAAAATGCTTTCTAAGCCATCAGCAAGCAAGAAAATACTTTAGATAATTTTGACAAGTACTTTTCCCCCTACTTTTCTGATACATTTTTTAAATTGCAGAATGCTGAAAAGTTATTTTAACCACTTGAGGACCAGAGGCTTATACCCCCTAGTGACCAGGCAATTTTTTACAATTCAACACTTCACAACTTTAACGGTTTATTGCTCGGTCATACAACTTACCACCCAAATGAATTTTACCTCCTTTTCTTCCCACCAATAGAGCATTCTTGTGGTGGTCTCTGATTGATGCTGTGATTAAATTTTTTATTAACTAAAAAAGAGCAATTTTTTAAAAAACAAACAACAATTTATTTTATTCCCCTTTCCCCTTAAATTGGCCCTAGACTGTGATCCATACCCTACACTACACACTCATAGGCATCAGCCTATGAGAGAGATTAGATTATGAGCCGTTAGGAGGGAAAGTTAAGTGACAAGGCTGTCCCCTGTACAGTGCTGTGCTAGATCACGTTTATTTGTTTAGGGTTTTTTGTACATTACAGCCTGCCAGCTCCAATCACGGCTGGCAGGCTGATCACGGATCCCTGCTTTGTTTACCCGCAGGAAACACGCCCCCAAGTACGCGTACCCTGCCAACCCCGCCTCCCACACTATGATGCCAATCAGCGTTAGGCAGTCCTGAGAGTGCCACTCTTCCACCGCAGATCGGTGTTTTGGGCAACCCCTGTAATATAAAGTATGGACTCAGAGCAGAACTAAATGATTAAATTGACCTCCACTCCTTCCTCATTGCTGACCTCTACTTATATTAAAATAAACACCAAAAAAAAGCAAAGGAGAGGAAACAATTTACCAAAACAGGTGGAAATAAAACAGATCACTGTGGTGTAACCATGTTTCAGCAAGAGTGGCGAGTTGTTCCACAAAATGATCACGTAACCTTTCAAATTGCAGCAAAATTAACTTGGAAGTGTCCAGTTGATTTAGATTCTTGTCAGCATTTAGACATTTTAGAACTTGCAGGGCTATCAGAATCAGAATCTTTATTTCGCCAAGCATGACTGGGTCGTGCCCGGAATTGGGCTTGGCAGGACTAATAGTAATATGTTTGCGCTTTATAAATGCAATAAATAAATATGACACACAATACAAAAACAGCAATTAGAACACAACAGTTAGTATAGTTTGACTAAAATTATGTACAAAGTGTTGAGCTGATCATTGACTTCAGGAAGTCTGCCAACACCCCACCTCCAATCTACATTGAGGTGGCAAGAGTATCCTGCACCTGCCTCCTGGGCGCTACCAACTCCGGTGGCCTGGTCTACATAGCTGAAATGTTTGAATGCCAAAGAGAAATTAAGTGTACTCCTCCGAATTGATTTTGTAGCAGTTTGAGAGTTCCAGAGCCCAAACCACGGTCCTTGCAGTGGTGACACCCAGGTTCCCCGGGGTCAAAGATATTCAAACCCCAAAAGTCAGCAGTAAATTCATAGCCATTTTTGGGGGGTGAGAAACAAGGAGGAAATCGGCCGACTATCTTCAGAAGAGTCAAACAGTTAATACAAAATACTGTATATTCTGGCGTAAAAGACTACTTTTTAACCCTTGAAAATCTTCTGAAAAGTCAGGGGTCATCTTATACGCCGGGTGTCATTGATGCTGGGTGATCCGCCGTATCCTGTAACCGCCTCTCAAATTTCTGTGCTGTTTCAAGAAACTTTGAAAGAATAGCAGTGGGAAAAGGTGTTCACCTACTTACAAGGCAGGTAGAATAATGGATTGTTTTTAAGGATTTGATTAAATAGCAGTAATGTTGTTTAAGTTGATAACAAAAAGGACCATGGACTTGACTGTTATCTCCATCCCCATGTGACATCTGCCCTGACCCCAGTACATATACATGCGAAAAGGGTGCTGAGAAATTTGGGCTCTTGTTGAAGTAGAGTATCGTCATTATGCTTTACGTAACCTGCTTCTCCTGCTAATCCTCCCCTACCTAACCATCTCCCTAGCTAAAACTTCTGTTAAGCCGGGTCTACACGGAGCGATCCGGATCGACTCTGCCGCATCTCCGCGCGTACAAGCCGCGTCCCCGCTCGTCCGCACGTGCGTTGGATTCGATCCCCCCTCGTCCCCGCCGGCACCGCTTATCTTCCGCTCGATTCCCCGCTATTGTTCACTCGCGGGGAATCGGCCGCGGTGAAATCGGACCTGTCGGATTTAAAAGACACATCGTGCTGTGTAGACCCGGCTTTAGATTTTTCTGTAAGATTTTCTGTAATTAGATTATTTTCTGTAAAGTACTGGTAGAGACTGGTCATTATCTCTGGTGTATCTCCTACTATATGGAAGTGAAGTATGGGGCCCCACCACCTACCCAGACCAATCAAAATGGGAATCCAGCCCAACAGAAATATTCCACCTTGAGTTCTGAAAACACCTTCTCCATGTCCATCGGAGTACCTCAAACAATGCCTGCCGAGCTGAGCTGGGGAGATTCCCATTACTGCTTGAGATACAGAAGAGAGTGTTGTCCTTCTGGGCCCACCTACAGAGCAGCAGCCCCGACTCACCCCACTACAAAGCCATGCTGCACAATGAAGACCAAGAAAAGCCGTGTGCACTGAAAGTCGTGGTCAGCTTTATACTCCCACCAACCCCCGACCTACAGGTCATAACAAAAGTCCAGATAAAACACACCACATCTAAGAGCAAAGAAGACTATGTGGAAAAATGGAAGAGTGAAATAAAACAATCACAAAAGCTAGCCATATACCAGTCTCTACAAAGAGAATATAAAATGGCCCCATACCTTGAAAAGTTGCAAAACTCTCAAGAGAGGAAAATCCTGAGTGTCTACAGATTGAGTGCTCACAACCTCGAAATAGAGTCTGGGAGACACAGACAGACGTACAAACCCAGGGAGGAGAGACTATGCCAACACTGTGAGCAGAAGACCCTTGAGGATGAAAGCCACTTCCTGCTGCACTGCCCCAAATATACTGCAACCAAGGACACTTACTTTAAGAAATTGTTGGAACTATTCCCAGACTTTCTCACACTAGAAGATGAGAGAAAAACATATATCCTACTGGAAAAAGAGGAATCCACAGTGACAATCACTGCACACTATGTCACAGCATGCCACAGACTGAGAGGAGCATAACGGAACTGTAAACCTAAAAAATGTCCACAGACTGCTTAGCCATTATCCCCCTACCCCACCCCCTCCCATGTCCCCTATTTCCCCTTGCTTTGGCAATACCTGTAATGAATCTTGGTCATGCCAAGAAAGCTATCTTTGATTTGATTTGAATTGTCTTCTGGTTATCTCCTGAGTAGAACAATGCTTAATTGCTCGGCAGATAGATGGTTAGATAGCTAATTTCCAACATGTTGGAAATTATCTATCTGGCAGGTAAATCTGGTGTGTACACACGCACTACCAAATGCAACGACTGAGCGGATCGTTCAGAAACAGCCTTATCAGTCCGCCGACAGCGCGTACACACGCGCATACTGTCGGCTAAAGATTGCCCAGCGGGAGGGTCCGGCGGACTCGTCGTTGCATTTCGTAGTGCGTGTGTACGCACCTTAACAGAAAATCTTACAGAAAATTGTATGGTGTGTACTAGGCATAACACTACCTACCCTTTCCTGTACATAATTCCCTACTGGCTACAAGTCTTCTTCCCAAATGACACATTGGGAGTTGCCATAGCCGCTGGGCTGGGTGGTGGCATAACTAAGTTGGGAGGGGCAAAGTAAGGGCAGGCAGAGGTGTGGCAAGGGGCTGGCAGAGGTATAAAAGGGATAAAAATGGACATAGCTGGGCTTTCAAACCAGGAAGTCCAGCCAAGAATGACACTCACCAAGTGAGAACAGCCAATGCTGCAGAGGTGGTTAGCTAAATCCTGTGAAATAATGAAAACCTGTGAAAATGTTTTACCCATATTTTACTATCGCTAAACCTAACCATATTCTCACTTGAACCAATCCCCCCACCACCACTACCACCATCTCCGCCGATATCAGCGCCACCTTCGCCGCTAAACTTGCCCACCCCCATTTCCTGCACTGCCTATTTACGATGTTTATCGGGCGCCATTGCTGCCCAAATTACCCACTGTGTGCCTCTATAGCTGCCATTAACATTGCGGTCTATGCGCTGCTTCAGTAAAGACTTCCGGTGCTCATCTAATCAGTTTGGAAACTTAAGACAGGAATCAGACAGGGTACAAAAAAACAAAGATGGCATACAGGTCCTTGTTATTACTCATTATCTGTGTGCACGCATTCCACTTATTAAGCACAATTTTTGACAAAATCTTTGTTTTAAGGTAATTGATTCCCACATTTTTGGCATTGAGTTTTATGGAAAACCCCATTTAGCTGTCATTTTATTGTAAGGGCCTTCTTTGCCTAGAATCTTAGGTTAGAGGGTCATGTGACCCATAAGAGGGTCATGATGTGACCCCTTCATGAGGAAAATAATTGCTACTATTTCTAACCATTCTAGACCCTAAGTAAAAGAACACCTGCAATAAAAGGGATATGGAGGCTGCCATATTTATTTCCTTTCAAACAATTTAGATTGCCTGGATGTCCTCCTGATCCTCTGCTTCTAATACTTTTAGCCATAGACCCAGAACAAGCATGCAGATCAAGTGTTCTAACCTCTAGACTAGATTAGACTAAATGCTTGTTTGAGGTGTGTGATTCAGACTTTACTGACGCCAGAAAAATTGTCAGAACTTCCAGGCAACTGGCTTTGTTTAAAAGAAAAAACAAATACTGAATTTCAGCCTCCATATCCCTCTCGCTTCGGGTTCCCTTTACGGTGTACATTGGTGATGGATGGGAGACAAGAACCATGACTAGAATAAGCTCACCGATAAAAGTTCTGAAACAAAGTAAGAAGTCAGTGGGCTCTGTCTTAATCAGTCAAACGTTACCGATAACTGAGAACTGGCTTTTGGGTGCACTGACAGATTTAAATTTGTATATCTATTCAATAATACTAACATAGCCTGGTATGCAGTTTCCATCACGAGCTGCATAACTTGCCAGCTATTCCTGTAACTAAACACAGGTCACTGTATTTCATCCTCCTGTGCAGGCTGCAGACCCTGTGTGCCCTCTGCTGGTGTAAAACAAGTAAAATATGTCTTCAGTAATTGCTGCATACTCACATGATTTTGAGGATGAATTAATGGATTCTACAATTGACCTGCACTTCAAATGTGTATTTTCTTCCATTTGGCAAAGTGTCATTTTCAGCTGGCAAAGATAAAACACAGCATCGATTCACTGGTGTGAACCCTTTCCTCCATACGTAGTGCTGCATAGTGTTTCCTTACCTCCTCTACTGTTACATGGATATTGCAGATCATCTGGTTGAATTGCTCACTGGTGAAAATAAAAAAGATACTATTATTCATTATTTTTTTTACTAGAGATATTTTCGAATGCATATTAAAAAATATTTCTTATAAAGGCCCTGATTCTTCAAGTAGTGGTAAAATTTTCTGTGTGCTGCCCCTCATCAGTACACTTTAATGTGAACCCAAAGTGAAAATAAACTGATGAGATAAACAAATGTATCTATTATCCTGCTCCTAAACATTACTTTTTTTTTTTTTACACACCCCATGGTTTTATGTTATGTTTAAACATTTACAAACAAGTAGATTGAATATTTTATTGTCGCTGCTCAATGGGAGTCTTTTAAGTGCCTCAGAGATAAAATAACAAATAGAACTATTGACCTTTTTTGTTTACCTGTCCCCTGTACTTATTAGTTGTTCTCTGCTGGAAAAAGTTTTATGGCTGTAATTCTTTATCAGTGAGGGTTACGCTATAATTCAACAAGAGAGAAACTGGGCCATTTGCAATTCTTTTTTTTTCTGCTAAGTTTTCTCCTAGAAGATAATTTTTCATCTTTTGTTTAAAACAACTTTTTAGCACTCTACAATTGAACAAGATGAAAAAGCTATGTCAAAATTATTCTGAGAATTTTCTTGCTTACTGGTGGTTTAAAGGGTATTTAAAGGGGAACTGAAGAGAGAGGTATAGGGAGGCTGCCATGTTTATTTACTTTTAAGCAATACCAGTTGCCTGGCAGCCCTGCTGATCCTCTGCCTCTAATACTATTAGTCATAGCCCCTGAACAAGCATGCAGCAGATCAGGTGTTTCAGACTTTAAAGTCAGATCTGACAAGACTAGCTGCATGCTTGTTTCTGGTGTTATTCAGATACTGCTGCAGAGAAATAGACCAGCAGGGCTGCCAGGCAACTGGTATTGATTAAAAGGAAATAAATATGGCAGCCTCCATATACCTCTTACTTCAGTTCCCCTTTAATTGCTTAAACTGGACTCTTGTACAGGACACAAGGAAAACAGAAATGCACCCTGTATGCATTTAAAGAGTTTAGCCTGTGTAATTCCCCTCATTTGTGTCTAATCACCAGTTGTAATCTTCCATGTCGCATGACTGCCTATGGCAGACAAGCCCATTTGAAAGTACAGGCTGTAAATATGTCTGCTTCCATGAAAGCAGGGAGTAGACACTCTGCAGATTTATTTTAGGATTTGTATCAGCTGTAACAAGAAATGGTTTTTGTGTAAAGGTTTTTATGCTGTTGTGTATCTTTTAGAGCTGAGAGGAGTTCTGAGTTTAGGTCCACTTTAAGTGTGAAAATATCACTTAGGGGAAAACATAGGAGAAAAAGTGAACTGTATATGGCTCTGTCCCAAGCATGCCTGAAGATTAAGGGCCTGTTTCCACTACACGTGGTGCGATGTGGCTACATAGCCGCTTCGCACCATGGCAGAACTGTAACGAATGCAAAGCAATGGAACAGTTTCCACTGATTGCTGGTTATGCAGAGCGATCCGAGAATCTGCAGCATGCTGCAAGGTTCTCACGCGGCCGCTTCCGTCCGCATCCACGTCCCGTCTCCTCCAGTCTCGGTGACGCGAATGCAAACGGAAGTTATGCGAGTGCAGCTACCTTGCTGCATCGCATCACTTCCGCTTGCATTCAAGTCCAATTTGCAAACGGAAAAGGGCCCTAACTTTTCTTAGGCAGCATAAGAAAAAAAAAGAAACATAGCTTAGTTATTTGTATGCTTAGCACTGTACACATGTTAATCTCATCATGGCACATGTTCCCTAAGGCAGAGTTCCCCAACCCTCTCCTCAAGGCCCACCAACAGTACATGTTTTGCAGAAAACCACAAACATGCACAGGTGGGGTAATTAGTGGGCCTTGAGGACAGGGCTGAGGAACACTACCCTAAGGTACACCTCAAGGACCAGAACATTTTTCCTATGTTTGCTCTATGCCGGTTTGACCATCAATAACCTTTTCATTTCATATCACGACAAACTGGATGTTGGTATTTTTGGGTGGTCAGATAGAGCTTCCTTTTACATATATACATATAATTTCATTTTAGTAGGCTTAGAAAGTGGAAAAGGAGAAAAATATATATATATAAAAAAAAACATATACCGGTATATCAAAGTTGTTATGCTATTTCGACAAAAACTGTAATTCCCACACAAGTGATCATGGTTTTATTATAGAAATATCAGTTACTGGTATATACATGTAAATAATACTTTACCACATCTTTAAGGACCAGGAACAAAGGTGCTGTGATTACTGTGATTTATCCAATCACAGTAACCATAGGGCAGATCAAAGGTCTGATAAGCTTTATTTGCCCAATCACTGTCCAGTGTGGTTAACCCCACTTGTCACGCTTTCAGTGACATTGTGACCAGATGCGTAACAAGAAATCACCGGGCCCCCCTGCAGAAATTGTTTTGGGGGTCGGAGGGGTCGCAGCATGAGGGGAGAGCTTAGCCACACATCGGCGGGGAGGGGGGACAGTCCCCCCCCCTCACCTCGGGTTCTCCACTCAGCACTTCTCTCCATCATCAATTAGTGGCAGCAGGCGACGGCAGGAGCACACACCTTCATCCACCACGGAGGTCCGATCTCTTAGTACCTCACGCTACTTCCTGTTTAAGCAGAAAGTAGCGTCAGACACTTAGAGAGAGGAAGCTCTGCCAGAGGAACGCAGGAAGGTATATTTTCCTGCCCACCGCCTGCAGACACTAATTGATGCTGGAGGGGAGCGCTGAGTGGAGAGCCCGAGGTGGGGGGGGGGGGGACTGTCCCCCCTCCCCGCCGATGTGTGGCCAAGCTCTCCCCTCATGCTGCGACCTCTCTTGCCCCCAAAACGGCCCTGCGCAGGCCCCGCCCCTTCCTCCCTTCCCCGCGGGTGCAGTGGCTGCATCCCCTATTGTTACGCCCCTGATTGTGACCTTGACAGCTAAAGCATGCATGGGAGCACGCAATTGCTTATATGGTAAAGGAGCAGAAAGCATGACAGCTTGCAGCTGTCAATCTGCTTACACTGGTTAAGTGCCTGAAAGGGTTAATATGTTTAGTTTTATCTTCCCTTATAGGTGTCATACTCAAGCATGTCCAGTGAATATTTTATCTCTGAGTTTTGTAGATAAGGGGTTTATTTATAGCCCTGTGTGCTAAACTGATAGAAACCTTTATACTGTATTCTGACAAATAGCAGTGTGCAATGTTACATTTCTATTACATTATTTTGGGTCAAAGACAGGTAGGATAACTATATAGTCAATAAAGAGCTGGTAGACAGGTTTTCGGTTGTATGTTATGTCAGACTGTAATTTCGCTTTAAATCAGACCAAAACTGCAAAATAATGCACAAGTGTTTTGTAGGTGGACTTTGTTTCAAAGCTACTTGAAATTTTATTAAAGGTGCTTTAATTAAAAAAAAATCAAAAAGAAAAAAAATGTTTTCTAAGCCTTGCTTTGTCACCTCTCTGCTTGCACTTTTGCATACTGGAAGTGCAAGGATGCCCTCTGCTGTTACACTCCATCTACTGCACAAATGCAAATGCATTTTTTATGGAGATGTGAACTTTTCAACTCCTGTCAGTGTATAAACCCGCTGCAAATAAAAGGAGTAGTATTTTTAAGAAAGCAGACCTTTGTACCTTTGATTTTAATTGTAGGAGTTCAGGTGCTTCTTGCAAAGGCAACTCCACTTGGTTGCATTAGCAGCTGCTGGGTGGCTTTGACTGTCTCCTTACCAGTCTGCAGTACTAGTGGAAGTTAGTGGCATGAAACTAGTCAAATCCTAGCAATCATTAATGATCAGTTATGTTTAAAGAAAACCTGAACTGAAAATTAAAAGTCAAAATAGGCATACACAAGTCATACTTACCTTCCATGTAGCCTACTCCTCAGTTTCTTTCTCCCGTCCCGCGTCGTATTTGTTCACTTTGATCAAGGGAATTTTCCGTCCTCGATTTTGAAAATGGCCATTACCCATAACAGCTTTCTGGTCAGCACACAGTTAAACTGTAACATCGCCCACTTGAGCCATAGGGAAACATGGACATTACCTGGTACATCAGTTTTCCCCTCAGCTGTAACTGACAGCTGCTGATATATAACTGACAGCAACTGATATATTTCAGATCTGACAAAATATTGTCAGAACTAGAAGGGATTATTGTCAGAAGAAAATGGTGAGCTTCTGAGAGGAACTGATGGCAAGGTAATTGAGTGTAAAACAGGGGCGCCAGCAGGATAAAAATTCATAAAATCTTTAAAAATGCTTGGAGGAAGTGGTGGACTAACCTCCCAAAAGCAAACAAGAAATTCTGTTGATGCAGGTTTAACACATTTATTATACGGTACCCCAAAAAAGAAATGCAATGCGTTTCGCAGGTCAAGCCCGCTTCATCAGGCAAAATTGGGGGACAACAGAATGTCTGCAGTAGCAGGAATAGCGCCTCAGACACTGAGGCGCTATTCCTGCTACTGTAGACATTCTGTTGTCCCCCAATTTTGCCTGATGAAGCGGGCTTGACCTGCGAAACGTGTTGCATTTCTTTTTTGGGGTACCGTATAATAAATGTGTTAAACCTGCATCAACAGAATTTCTTGTTTGCTTTTGGGAGGTTAGTCCACCACTTCCTCCAAGCATTTTTAAAGATTTTATGAATTTTTATCCTGCTGGCGCCTCTGTTTTACACTCAATTACTTCGAGTCCACTCCTGGTGGAGGGGAGTGCTACCCCCTTTTTTCTCATTTCTACAGAGAGCGACTTCTTACTCCTGAGTGAGGACAGGCATAATCTCCTCACCTGCCTTTATAGTGGTTGCCTGAATGGTAACCCATGTTTGTGAGTATATTTTCTCATACTTTACCATTTTTCAAATCACCTTGACATACTACACCATATCGGGCTCTCGGTTCTCTCCTTCATTTTTCTCCTGATGGCAAGGTAACTATGTAATGTTCATTTGAAGTTACCTCATGTGTTTATTTTAAATATTTTTACTCAGTAAAGGTTCTCTTTAAGGAAACTAAACCTACTTTAAACACTCCACTTAGATACACTTACATCTCCTGTTTTTCTTTTGCTTTTCTCTTGGTTTCTTCGAATTGTTCAATGATACTTTTAGTTTTTCCTGTTCCAAATGACTGAAACTGGCCCCTTTCTTTACCTTCAGGGACACATAACGGTGGCTTAGATATGTATTTCTGATACGCACTTGGCTCATTCTGTTTTAGAAATGAAATGAATAGAAATGGCATTAAGACATAAAATTAATTCAGTTGCAGCTCACTCTTTTGCTGGTAACCTACACAGTCAACATATTCCACATCAGTAAGTCTACCATAGAAGAGTCCTCCTTGAATCTCCTAGGAATGCTCGGTGCCCCTCCCATCTGTGTCAGAGTGGATCGGAGGGGTAGAGAGCAGAGCATGCACAAGAGACTGGAGGGTCAGATATACTGGACAGAGAGCTACTACACAGATGCTGCTGGCACTGCATGCATGACAGAGGAATCATCTGCCCCAGCCCTCCTGCCGCCCTAGGCCCGGGCCTTTTCCAGCCTTCTCACAAATCCAGCCCTGCTTAAGCACCGATGCAGTTAACTTTCCATATTTTTAAATCTTTTCTAATGTTATACTATACAATATTTATAGCACATTGCAGGTAGAAAAATGTAAAATAATAACAAAAAAGAAATAATATATGGCCAACTGTGAAGTGATGAAAGCATACTAAAGATTGTGCTTCTGGTCACGCAGCCACTATAAAAAAAAAGCTATGTAACATGTTATGACGTCTCCAGCAAATGTCCTAATAAACTGTCAACTGTGACTTGTATGCGAAATACTGTATGGCATCATGCACTGTGCTGAAGATAACAGGGCTGTGGAGTTGGAGTCAGAGTCGATGATTTTTGTACCAACTCCACAGCCCTGGTAAGAATTAGACTAAGGAGTTGGATTCGAGGAGTTGGAGTATGAGCAATTTTGGGTACCCGGAGTCTGAGGTTTCATAAACTGAGGAGTTGGAGTACCGACTCCACAGCCCTGGAAACTGTTATCTTTTTTTAGTAAGATATCTGGTCCGAGCATCGTCTTCTTGTATAGGTATCTACCCTGCACTTGAAATCTCATGCATGAAGAATGTATGAATGGCAACAACTTTTTTCATGTACGTCATTTCCATAGCAGCATATAAGTAATGGCACTGTAGCGTCTGGCCACCATGGAAACACCAGTACAGTTTTGTTTTTATCTGGGACTGGGATCTCCAGAGAACAGGGATGATGCCTTTGGAAGTGATCTCATGAAACCCTTAAACGTTCAGAGATGCTTGCCTGATTCTGCGCCTGCATTGCTATTATCTCACATGGCAAGAATGATGGTAGCTGTGCACATGTGCCAGAAAGCTAACAGCTTTATATTTAAAGAGACTCTGAAGTCTCCAAAAAATGAGGTTTTTACTTTAAAAACCTCTTTAACATAATTGCCCCTCCTAAAACGCAGCATCCCTGCGGCTGAAAACTCCATAAATCACCCCAAACTCCCTGGGGCACATTTTGGGGCTCCTTCCGCATAGAGGCAGAGCTTTTGGCTGCAGCTCCACCTCTACACACGTCCATCAGCGCGGATCGCCGCCTCTCCCCACCCCTCTCTGTCTTCTGTCATTAAGAGGGGTCGGGGGAGAGGCGGCGATCAGCCATTTAAGTGGCACAGCAGGCTAATTGCAAAAGGAACCCAGGAGGTGCTATTATTATTATTTGACATCCTCCATAATATGAATTCACACGTCGGTACAGTTGTCATGAAACTCATTTGAGGCTTTGTTGTTTTGTCTTCTTAATTTTGTGGCGAATGGCTTGTCATTTTTAATAAAGTGAACTAACTGACTAAGTGAACTATGAACTAATGAACTGTTTTTTTCTATTTGTTAAATGAACACTATTGATTAACATGTTTTTTGTTTTCAACTGAGATAGGAATAGTTTGGAAAGTGCTGCTAGATACAGGTGTATACATTTGAATGCTCATCTCTTTTTTACTGTTATCAAATTCCTTTCATACTTTACTGTCGGCAAAACTGATGCTGAGTGAGCTATGAGGGGAGGGAGATTCTCTCACATTACATCTGTTAACCCTGTGTGAGAGAAAGCTCTTAGAGAGCTGTCTGCAGAGAGCAGAGGAAATGTATCCTATGTGCAACATAAAAAATTGTAACAGTGTGTGAAACTGACACAAGAAGCATTTCATATAACTCTGCTTCAATATTACACTGTTCTTAGCATGTCAGACTGCAGAGATTCACCTTTGCAAATGAGACATTCCAAACGCAGATAAAATCTACAGACAAGAAATTGCAGCTTTTGCCTCTGATATTTAACATGAAAAGTAGGAAAATGTTTACACCGCTACTTAGACATTATTTGTACACTAGGCCAGTCAGAGGCAAGAGAGGCTCCAGCCTCAGGGCGCAGTGTAGGAGGGGGCGCACAACTCACTCAGCTATCATCCCCTATTGTGTTTGAAGCAGAGAGAAATGGGGGGCCTGGGGTGTCTCTTAGTTTAATAGCAATCAGTGTGTGATGGATGGGGGGCACTTTGGTGCCTCAGCCTTGGGTGCTGGAGGACCTGGTCCCATCTATGTTTGCAACAATGGAAAGTCCACGGGCCTCAGACTGTATCCAATCTATCATGGAGAGTCACATAATAAAGGGGAACTGAAGTGAGAGGTATATGGAGGCTGCCATATTTATTTCCTTTTAAACAATACCAGTTGCCTGGCAGCCCTGCTGGTCTATTTGGCTGCAGTAGTGTCTGAATAACACCAGAAACAAGCATGCAGCTAGTCTTGTCAGATCTGACAATGTCAGAAACACCTGATCTGCTGCATGCTTGTTCAGGGGCTAAGGCTAAAAGTATAAGAGGCAGAGGATCAGCAGGAGAGCCAGGCAACTGGTATTGCTTAGATGGAAATAAATATGGCAGCCTCCATTTCCCTCTAGCTTCAGTTGTCCTTTAAGGTAGGAGGTCCATCAAGTCTCCAATGCAATAAAGTCCATGGACTCAACCCTTCTGTAGTAAGTTTCAACTTTTTATTTGCATTTCAACTGCGATTATACAGCGTCCGCAACAAGAAAGCACAACGTTTTGGGCTCCCTGCCCTTTCTCAAGTGCTCACTAGTCTGAACACCAATACCTACTCATATAGATAGGTCTTGGTGTTGCTGTAAGATTATGGTGCCCGCCCCCCAATTAGTTGGTGTGGGTGTGTTTAGTTTGATCTATATGAGTAGGTCTTGATGTTCAGACTACTGAGCACTTGAGAAAGGGCAGGGAGCCCGAAACGTTCTGCTTTCTTGTTGATGTATAACCGCTGTTGAAATGCAAATAAAAAGTTGAAACTTACTACAGAAGGATCGAGTCCAGATTGGATTGTATGTGTATGGCCTATCTCTGTTTGTACATTGTCATTTTAGAACACTTAGGCCTTGATTCACAAAGCCGTGCTAACATAGTTAGCACTTCTAACAGCTTTGGACGTGCAAACTAGGGTGCTAAGTAGTTTGCACATCTAAAGCTGTTAGTGATCACGCGCAAAGTTTAGTGCTGCTTAGCACGCGAATGGTGCGACGTTTCGTGTGCACCGGTGCAACGTTTGGTGCGCATCGCTAAACTTTGCGTGTGCAAAGTGCCTTTAGACGTGCTAAGGGACTTTTCACAGGCGTGCTAACACTTAGCACCCTTTTGTGAATCAAGCCCTTAGTTTGATAGTGTTCATACTTTCTCAAATATATATGCCTCCTAAAAATCTCACAATCTATTGGTTTTCAAGTTTACACCGAATGAAGAGGGATGTTGTGGGCTTTGTATATCAGAATTATGTAATTACATAAAAAGCACCACTTGTGCCAGCATCCGTCTTGTGTTGATGTGAATACACATCCGAATTCCTATAGATGTGCCAAACACGGCTATGAGGCTTCAGATGGGGAATGAGTTAATAGAGGCCCTGTAGTGACATATAATAGAGTGCAGTAAATTATTCAGGATACCCACTTTTATGTTTACTACCCTGGTTTCAGCATCAGCATTACTCTATATATTGCTGCATATTGCAATATACAGTATACTGATGCTTATCCTAGGCTGTTTATTATGTGGAATTCTAATCTCTCCTGAGCATTCTGGGAGACCAGCTATGTGTTTTTTGTACTGGCTTTAGAACTCTAAGTAACGAACATCCTGTAGAGATCACCTGACAGGAATAAAGATGTCACCACCAGTGATACAATCCAGAAAGTAAATCGGGGAGAGAAAAGATCTCACAATGGGCTTATTCATTATGTTATTTCGGTTACAGTTCCTCTTTAAACTGTACCTGAGATGGGGATTTAAAAAGAAAATATATATACCTGGTGCTGCCTCCAGCCCCCTCCAGGCTTATCGCTCCCTCACCGCCATACTCCGACTCCTCATTGGTCGGGGCCAGTCAGCGCAGTCCAGCCACACGCACTCCCGCCGCTAGTAGCGTTCTGTGCATGTGCTGTTGTACTGCGCAGGCGGAGGATGCTCCCGGGGATGGGAGCGTGGCGGGAGCACGCACGTGGCACGGGGGACTTTCCGGGGCCAATTGCAAAACAACAAGGAGGCAGAGGATGGCAGTAAGCATAGAGGGGTCTGGAGGGAGACCCAGGTATGTATATTTTCTTTTTAAATCCCCATCTCAGGTTCTCTTTAAATGCTGGAAGTACTACATTTTTTAACCGGCACATGAATTCAAAAGCACCCTATTGATTTCAATAGCCTACAATTTCCCATCCGAATTTGCCTGCGAGGAAATGCTATGAATCCCCCATAGTGGAAACGAGCCCTCAATCACTTACCTCATTCAATCATTATGGAAGTAACCTCTGGTCAAGTCAAATACTTGCAAATATCTTTACATTTTTTTCAAATGGCAATATTTTACTTGATATAACCCATGTGAGGATACACAATTTTGCTTCCTAATAGTAGGAAACCATTTTAAAAAATCGAGTCCATTTTTCCCAAGATCACATCGATGCTCCAGTGTTTTCCGCTGTTTTCCAAACTATAGTAAATTAGCCATTGTGTAGTAGACAGAGTTTAGCTTACCTTCTAAATCATAGCTATTACACTCTGTAATTCCATCTGCAAACTCCAGATGGAGCTACGTAGCTAAACACAGAGTTTTAACGTTGTATGCGATTTCCCCTCGCTTGTCTTGGGATGAAAATATAAAGCAGTAAATGATGCATGTCTGTGATATTTCTAAATATTTTATGAGGTAAAAGGCTCGAGTATTGATTTTATTTTTCAACAGCGGAGATGATGTGTTAATTTGCTTATTCCACATTACTTTTGTGAAAACTGAAATACTGAGTAAGTGAAACAGGATGAAAAAGAAAAAATCACACATATCCCGCTTGAAAGCAATCCTGAAGCTAAAATAAACTGATAAGTGACTGCTCCTGTACAAGTAACCCTAAACTGAACTTTCCTGGAGTCCCATATTCTTATTTTGGGTTTCAGGGTTAAAAATCTCAGTCTGAAATCTGAGCCACGTTTAAAGGGGCACTACAGCGAAAAACTGTAAATTGAAAATATGTGCAAACATATACAAATAAGCAGGGCCGGCGCTACCATTAAGGCAAAGGAGGCAGCTGCCCCAGGGCCCCAGAGCTTGTAGGGGCCCCCAGTGGCTACAAGAGGAAAAAAAAATTTTCAAATCGGCCTTATAGTTTTTGAGAAAATCGATTTTAAAGTTTCAAAGGAAAAAAAACACATTTAAAAACATGTCGACTTTAATGGTTAATAGCAAATCCACCTTAAATGCTAGAAACCCTAAATTTGCAGGATATGTTAAGGAGATCATTAGGAATAAGAGGAAAAAACAATTTTTCAAAAAGACCTTATAGTTTTTGAGAAAATCGATTTTAAAGTTTAGAAGGAAAAAAGTATAGTTTTAAATGCGGTAAATGTAACTTTTAGTAGCAAACCTAACGGTAGTGTAATTTTACATGCACCAAACGAAAGCGCAATAAATTTCCTGACGGGGTTTCCAGGGGGTCTATACGCAGCCGCAGCGCTTTGGCCAGGGATCGCTATACAGCCGCAATATGTCTGTACGAAGATCCCTGGCATTTTTTCCTCTTTTCCCAATTTTTTTTTTATGTTTAGAGTGTGGGAAATTTTTTTTAAAAAAAATTATGTGGGGTCCCCCCTCCTGAAACTTTTTAACCCCTTGTCCCCCATGCAGGCTGGGATAGCCAGAATGTGGAGCTCTGACTGATTGGGACTTCACACCCTGACTATACCAGCTGCAAAAAAGGTCCGCTAATGCCGATTTTTGTTCTGGGGTATATGTTGGGGGCCCCCCCAGGTTTATTTTGCCCTGGGGCCCCATTGTTGCTTAAACTGGCCCTGCAAATAAGTACATTTTTTCCAGATTAATATGAGCCATACATTACTTTTCTCCTATGTTGCTGTCACTTACAGTAGGTTGTAGAAATCTGACAGAAGTGACAGGTTTTGGACTAGTC
The DNA here is from genome assembly GCF_040937935.1 of Hyperolius riggenbachi. Lineage (NCBI taxonomy): Eukaryota > Metazoa > Chordata > Amphibia > Anura > Hyperoliidae > Hyperolius > Hyperolius riggenbachi. Next base: position 43,982,682 of record NC_090654.1, read on the forward strand.
CATCTCTTTACAGGGGATTCTCAGGGATATATTTATTTTCAAAAGCACTTAGTGAATGGCAGTTGCTTTGTCCAACTGCCAAAAAACTGTGTAGCGAGCAGGGAAGCTGGCCAGCATCATTGTTTAAATCCTTTTTAGGGAATATCTTTATAAAGAATAAAAGCCTTGCTGAGAATCCCCTATGAAGAGATGGACTAGTCCAAAACCTGTCACTTCTGTCAGATTTCTACTGCCTACTGTAAGTGACAGCAACATAGGAGAAAAGTAATTTATGGCTCATTTTACTCTGGAAGAAACGTACTTCTTATTTGTATAGGTTTGCACATATTTTAAATTTTACAGTTTTTCGCTGTAGTGCCCCTTTAAAGCAACCTGAGCACCTCCTATGTAAAAATATTTAAATTGAACCTCCCCGAAGGGAGGTTAAAGGGTATTTTGGTCCATATGTAAATTTAAAAATGGGGAGAGCAGAAATGTGTAAGAGGTTCTCATCATGCCCACCGCTCCCCCTTATCTCTTGGTGAAATGACCCTACGAAGATACTTCCTGGTCAGGAGGGTCAGTGAAGACTGTGCAGGTGCTGCCCAGCGGCGCCAGTGCTTGACTGTGCGCCCGCGGCTGGGAGCGCCCTGCGCATGCGCACTATGTCACAAATACTTAGTGTGCACATGCAGAGCTCTCCGGGCCACGGGTGCAAAGAAGCGCGTCATCGGGCATTGCCTGCGCAGTCTTCACCGACCCTTCCGACCAGGAAGTAGCTACGAAGGGTCATTTCACCGTAACGGAGGGGGACAGAAAAGAACTGGGGAAGCGGAGGGCATGAGGAGAACCTCTTACACATGCTTGCTCTTCCCATTTCTAAATGTTCATATGGACTAAAGTATCCTTTAAATTAACTGTTAAAGGGGCCCCTCGCAAATGGACACCAGGAAATGGAGGACACTATTGGATCAAGGTGATTTTTTTAAAAAGGGAATAAAGATAGCAGCCTACACACTCCTCTAACTTGATGCTTCTTTGAACCCTCCCTTTGGCCAAGTTCATTTACTAACATACGGTATATCAAAAAGTCCTTCAGATGGTTATAAGCAAATTCCCATTACTTACATCCTGAGAGTTTGAGTTCCTCTGTGATTTGTAGTCCGCACAAGCTGGCTGAGAGTTATCAGGGCCAAATTGGGAACTGAACAGGAACTGTGAATCTGTCTGACTGGAGTGATTACTGGAAGCTGCATTCTGGCTGGATTTATTAAATCTGTAATGATTAAATATGCATACGTTGTTATGGGGTATTTGCCTGGTAAATAAGAACATATACTCATGAAACAGGCCTAGTTAGTGCATACAGACCTTCATGTTTACTTTGGCAGCACAGTGGCACTGTGGGTGGCATTCTTGCCTTGCAGCAATGGGTCCCTGGTTCAAAATGTGGGCCATAACACTCTCTATATTGAGTTTATATGTTCTGCCTGTGTCTACATGGGTTGCCTCCCACATCCCAAATACATACTGAAAAGTTGTGATGGATGCATGCGGTAAGGATTAGATTGCGCATACCTTAGGGACAGTTAAAGGAGTCATCAGGCAAAAAACCCTTCCGCCTGCTCTACTTACCCGGGGCTTCCTCCAGGCCCTTGCAGCTGACATGTCCCATGCCATAGCTCCGGGCTGAGTCGTGGGCCCGGGGTCCGTACTGGTGCAGAGGGCAACCTCAAGGTCGTCCTCTACTGTGCCTGCACAATCGCCACGGTCAATCAATCCCATGTTGTCTGCGGTGCACTGCGCAGGTGCAGAACTACAGTGCATGCACAGTACGCCGCGGACAATGTACTTGATTGACAGCAGCGCTTGCGCAGGTGAACTAGAGAAAGTCGGCCTCTGCACCGGCGGGGACCCCGGGCCGGAGGCTGGGAGCAGAGCTGCGGTGTGGGACATGTGACCTGCAAGGGGCTGGAGGAAGCCCTGGGTAAGTAGAGCGAGGGGAGGGGTTTTTGCCTGATGTCTCCTTTAAGCCTGGTACACACATCCAATTTAGACTGACTGGTTTTACAACTCCCATGGAGTATGAGCGCTTCCCTACACAATCTGTTCAAAGCATTCAAAATGTGTTGGTCCTCATATTACATGGAAGTGGTAAAATTGGCCAATCAAAATGGATGTGTGTCCTCACATATATACTGTGTAAGCGCTGCTGAAGATTTCAGCACTATACAAGTACAAATGGAATAAATAAAAAGTAAATAAAAAATGTCAGTCTGGGCTGGCTCACATCAAGAGCGCTTCTGAGCTTTCAAAAGCACTTGAGTTTTGAAAAAAGCACTTGGCTAATGTCTTTCTATAGGCTAGTTCCCACCAGAGCGAACGTAAAATGCGGGCCCTGCAGCATTGGATGCAATTGCATCTTAATGTAAAGTACAGGAAAACTGTAAAATCGCTTTAACCTCCCTAGCGTTCTGGACGAGCTGTGCTAGAGGGCACCGCTCAGGCCCCGCTGGGCCGATTTGAATAATTGTTTTTTTAAAACACGCAGCAAGCACTTTGCTTGCTGTGTGTCCTACCCGATCACCGCCGCTCGCCGCCAATCCGCCGCTACCCGACGCGAAAGAGGGCCCCCCCCCCCGCCGACCCCGTGCGCAGCCCGGCCAATCGCCGACAGGCTGCACTTTGGGGTGGATCGGGAGTCCCTGTGACGTCACGACGTCCATGACGTCACTCCGTTCGTCGCCATGGCGACGGGGGAAGCCCTCAAGTAAATCCCGTTCAGAACAGGATTTCCTTATGGGCGTTATCGCCGGCAGCGATCAGAAGGGTGGGAGGGAAGGAGCTGAACGGGGAGAATCATGTAGCTAGCGCTAGGCTAGCTACATGATATTAAAAAAAAAAAAAAAAAAAAAAAAAAAATCGGGCGAAAAAAACCCTCAGAACGCCTAGCAGGTTAAAAATTTGCTGCACAGAGCGATTTTCAAAGCATTTTTTTTTGCCAAAAGCTGTTCCCTTCCAGATCAAAGTGTACAAGAACTACAAAACCGCTAAACCCAAATGCTTCAAAATCACCAGGCATAAACAGAAAATCGCCAGGCACACGGCACTTTTTTAAGCGCTTGTAATTTAAAAAGCTCTTGCTAATGTAATGCTATGTGTGTGATCTCACCTTGAGGGATGTGATTTTTTTAAATACTGTATCAACAATAGCATTACATTAGTAAGAGCTTTACAAATCAAAAGCGCTTAGAAAAGAGGCGCCAATGGATCCCAGGCCTTACAGGTTTTCAACAGGCCAACTGAAACTCAACTGCGGTGGCTGGAGAATGGCTGGGTTCACACATACAATGTGTACAGTTCTGTTCCAGTCCTGTCCTGTCAGTTTGTATATGTTTTAATGGACAGGAACGGAACTGATAGACAACTGATACGAAACTGATGGAAAACTAACAGGACAGGACTGGAACGGAAGTGTACACATTGTATGTGTGAACCCAGCCTTAATGATTTTTTCCACGAAGAAACTGGGATCTTCCCAGGCTGTGAAGTCGGTACAAAAAAATCATCCGACTCCAACTCTGACTCCAACTCCTCATTTTATGAAACCTCCGACTCCAGGTACCCAAAATTGCTCCAACTCCTTGACTCTGACACCACAGCCCTGGTTTCTTCTATTTTCCGTTACTGCGATTTTGCTGCGGTCTGATGGGTGATTGGAATTATTGCAATGCGTTTGTGATTTTCAGTAGGAGGGAAAAACATCCGGGAAAATATTTTGAATCACTGAAAAATCGCATAGCCGCCCAACTACTATACAAATTTCCTGCATTCCTATACTGTGTATAGGAGGCCAATCACACAAAAAATGCAGCAGACATGACAATTGCGATTGGGGAAAATTGTGTTGGAAATGCAGCGCACTAAAGGAGACATCCCCCAATGGTTTCCAGTAGCAAAGTGAATATCTGGTGCTTTGCGATCCTAATGCGATGGGACCGCAAAACGCACTCAGTGGAAAATACCCCTTTGCATTCAGCTCAAATTCAGTTTCTTATTCACTTTCTTAATTTCCCTGCCATCCTCACACTGAGATTTAGAGAGAAATATGTTCAATTATTCCTTTGATCAATGAACTGCACAGAATCAATCAGAAGTACATCAACCACTTATGATAGATTAACAGATGATTGGCAGACGCAATCAAAGTGATTGAATTGGCCAGAATTCGACTAGAATAATCAAATGCATGTATAGTGTGCTTGATTCCTATAAAAATCTATGGGCAGCACGGTGTCGGAATGGTTAGCAGTGGCGTAGCAATAGGGGTTGCAGAGGTAGCCACCGTATCGGGACCCTTGGGCCAGAGGGGCCCTCCCTCAACAGCAGTATTAGCTCTTTATTGGTCCTGTGCTTGTAATAATCACTTCCCCATGCCCTTCTTGCACCTCTGACACTGTGGTTGTCCTTGGCAGGTTTTGGTGCGCCGTATTAGTTATTATGTATAAAGTGCTGGGGGGGGGCATGTATAACTCGCACCAGGGCCCCTAGCTCCTAAGCTACGACACTAATGGTTAGCACTCTCACCTTGCAGCGCTGGGCCCCCGCTTTGAGGCCACTATCTGCATGGAGTTTGTATGTTCTCTGCGTGGGTTTCCTCCACGCACTCCTGATTCCTCCCACATTCCAAAAGCATACAGATCAGCTTTCCCCTAATTTGCCCCGAGACTACGATACATACACTACAGGATATAGACATATGAGAATAGTAGGGATTAGATTGTGAGCTCCTCTGAGGGACAGTTATGTGACAAGAGAATATACTCTGTACAGCGCTGCAGGAAGATTCTGGTGCTATATAAATACTAGACAATAAGAATATTACAAACAAGTTCAGCAGAGTTTGCATTCATCTTACGTGTAGGGCTGTTGCCTGAAATCAGGCAAGTCTCATTCAGCCGCTGAGATGTGTGGGAGAGCCAGACAAGAGCTCTCAGTTGCTGAAGTACATGCGGCCCGTAGCGGCCAATATCAGGTCAAAGAAAAATGAAAGTCATTAGCTTGGCCACTCTCAGTCTGACACTTTAGAGGGCTTGGCTTTTGAAAGCTAACTAATGGATTTCCTACAACTAATAATTACAGTTTTCTTGCAATACTTGTTTCCTGCTTACACCATCAAATGCCTTCCACCTTAAAAGTGAGATTATGGCAAGCTGTGCATGCATATTTTCATAAAAAATTCAGAAAGCATGATGTGCAGAATCGGTAATTAAAAAATAAACGATTGAAAAACCTGCCTCCTGCGGGAAATCTGTGTATTTTCTGAATTCAGGCAAGTCCCTGGTTAACAAACGAGATAGGGACTGTAGGTTCGTTCTCAACATGAATCCGTTCTTAGGTCGGAACACTGTGCTATCTCTGTCCGCTGTGCCTCCAGTGTCACCCTCTGTGTCATCTACGTGTCTCCTTCGTCTCCCTTGAGCTTCTTTGTGCCACCTTCTGTCCCCCTTGTGCCACCTTCTGTCCCCCTTGTGCCTCCTTTTGTCTCCCTTGTGCCACCTTCTGTCTCCCTTGTGCCTGCTTGTGTCTCCTTTTGTCTCCCTTGTGCCAGCTTCTGTCTCCTTTTGTCTCTCTTGTGCCACCTTCTGTCTCCCTTGTGCCTGCTTGTGTCTCCTTTTGTCTCTCTTGTGCCACCTTCTGTCTCCCTTGTGCCTGCTTGTGTCTCCTTTTGTCTCTCTTGTGCCACCTTCTGTCCCCCTTGTGCCTGCTTGTGTCTCCTTTTGTCTCCCTTGTGCCACCTTCTGTCTCCCTTGTGCCTGCTTGTGTCTCCTTTTGTCTCCCTTGTGCCAGCTTCTGTCTCCTTTTGTCTCTCTTGTGCCACCTTCTGTCTCCCTTGTGCCTGCTTGTGTCTCCTTTTGTCTCTCTTGTGCCACCTTCTGTCTCCCTTGTGCCTGCTTGTGTCTCCTTTTGTCTCCCTTGTGCCACATTCTGTCTCCTTTGTGCCTGCTTGTGTCTCCTTTTGTCTCCCTTGTGCCTCCTTGTGTTTCCTTTTGTCTCTCTTGTGCCACCTTGTGTCTCCCTTGTGCCTGCTTGTGTCTCCTTTTGTCTCCCTTGTGCCACATTCTGTCTCCCTTGTGCCTGCTTGTGTCTCCTTTTGTCTCCCTTGTGCCTCCTTGTGTTTCCTTTTGTCTCTCTTGTGCCACCTTCTGTCTCCCTTGTGCCTGCTTTTGTCTCCTTTTGTCTCCCTTGTGCTACATTCTGTCTCCCTTGTGCCTGCTTGTGTCTCCTTTTGTCTCCCTTGTGCCTCCTTGTGTTTCCTTTTGTCTCTCTTGTGCCACCTTGTGTCTCCCTCGTGCCCCGCTATGCCTCCCTGCTGTGCCTCTTGTGCTGCTCAAGCCGCAACATCTCACCTGATCCATGGCGGTCCGCTTCAATCAGCAACATCCTCTCTCCATTCACGGTTCCCCCTAGTGGCTTCTCTTGTGTCGCATAATGATGCAATCAGGAGGAGCCGTGGCGGATCGGCAGGTCATTCATAAGTTGGGGACTACTTTTACTATACCTAAAGCCCGATCTACACGATACGATTCTTTATACGATTCGATTACGATTCTATTTACGATCCGATTAAATCCGACCTGTCCGATCAGGATTCGATTCAATTCGATTTGCCATTGCAAAACAATGGCAAATCAAATTGAATCGAATCCTGATCGGACATGTCGGATTTAATCGGATCGTAAATAGAATCGTAATCGAATCGTATAAAGAATCATATCGTGTAGATTGGGCTTATTACTGTAAAACTTTTAATAATCCTGGCTGAGCAGACCTCATATTTTGTTTGACTCACATTTGTGCAATTCCTCTGCCCTTTTTACACACGCAGTATTATGAGGCAATCTTCTGCTGTTACTGTCTGTGTTAGTGGCTGCACTTGGGGGCTACAGGATACTATGGCTGCATGTGGGGTCTTAAAGGACAACTGAAGTGAGAGGGATATGAGAGATGCCATATTTGTTTCCTTTTAAGCAATACCAGTTACCTGGCTATCCTGCTGATCCTCTGCATCTAATACTTTTAGCCATAGCCCCTGAACAAGCATGCATCAGATCAGGTGTTTCTGACAAAAAATCTGACAAGATTAGCCGCATGCTTGTTTCAGGTTTGTGATTCAGAGACTACTAATGCCAGAGTGATCAGCAGGACTGCCAGGCAACTGGTATTGTTTAAAAGAAAGTAAATGTGGCAGCCTCCATATTTTTCTCACTACAGTCATACTTTAAACAGAGCCTCCGTGGAAGCGCATACCTGCGCGAAACGGCCGTAAGGCCCCCAGTGCCCAGCACCCACCGCTACCCTCAACACTTCAGCAACTGGTATGTTCATTCATTTACACTGTCACGTGTTTTTACCTCTTTGCTACAATATGGAATAAATAGTGAATGCAGTGCCGGTCTCCTCCTCCCTGTATACTTTAAAGGGACCCTGAGCAAACAGAATTTACACTTACATGGGGCTTCCTCCAGCCCACCATAGGCCGGGAGATGCCCCAGCGAACTCCTGGTCCATTCCTCGGTCCCGGTTACATGGTGACTTTGGCTTGAAGTCGTCAGGCCTGTTTCCAGCAGCGGACGATAAGGTCATCCCACCGGCCGGCTAAGCATCATTACGTCCGCTGGCGCGAGAGTCTCGCATATGCGCGGTTCTCTAAGATTGAACCGCACATGAGCAGGACTATCACGGCGGCCGGCGTGTTGACGTGTAGCCAGCCAGCGTAATACCACAATTGTCCACAGCGGGAAGCAGACCAGAGCACTTCAGGCCGAAGTCGTTGTGTAACTGGAGCCGGGACCGTAGAGATGCGAAGTTCGGATCTTTTCAATGATCCGGATGATTCGAATCGGATCATTGAAAAGATCCGGATCTTTGATCCGAATATCGGATCATTTTGCTGCAGAAGCATTCGGGGGTGAAATGACTAGCAGGACAGGAGAAGGGGAGGGGGGTGGACACATAGAGAAGGGGAGAAGATGCACAGAGGGCAGGGAGTGGACAGAGAAGGGGGGAGGGACGAGCAGAGAGCATAAATGTTTGTTTCCACACAATACCCACATGCTGCAATCATATGCTTTACATATATTTCACCTATATGTTAATCTGTACTCTTTGAATGCAAACGTCGCACAGTGAAAGAAAGCATTCCCCAAAGATAAGTGCTGCTGTTTAGTGCCGAGTGCAGGAGGATCATATTGCATAGCAATCACAGTGCCTGCAAAGTTACTGAGCTGTGCTGAGCCAAAAGCTTCCAATTTGTTCACTGTGCACAACTACGGAACAGACAGCCTATAATGAGCAGCACATTTCAGCCAGTATGTGTGCTCTACACATATCTGGCAGTGGCACCCATGTCCCCTCTCTCTCATCTACCTGTCCCTGGCAGCAAGGCTGCCTCCCCTTCAACAGAGCGATCCATCTCTGCTCTGCTTCCAGGACCCAGCTGCCCGCTGAGAGGGGGGGCGTGTCGCTCCTAGCCCCGCCCCTTTTGCGATCCGAATCACTCATTTTGATGATTCGGATGATTCGACTCACAAAAGAGATTCGGATCAAAGATCCGAATCGTTCATGATCCGGACAACACTACAGGACCGGGGAAGGAGCCAAGAGGGCGTCGGGGGACCTCGCGGCCTACGGTGGGCTGGGGGTAGCCCCAGGTAAGTGTAAATTCTGTTGTTTTTTTTTTACATATTCAGGTCCCTTTAGGACTCACAAGGCCAAAAAAGAAATTGAGTTTTACTTACCTGGGGCTTCCTACAGCCCCTATAAGTCATTTGGATCCCTTGGCGACTCTCGGGGGTCCCGCTGGCAGCCTGAAAGAAACCCCCCATGTTCTTTTTTACCATTGTGAGTCCTTTAAGAAACAAGTGCAGGGCAAGTCTTCCTTTAGAAACCTTCTGGCTTATGGGTTAAAACCAAGTTACAATCCTTTTATTTTATGATTTTCCATGAATTAATCTCTATGCAGTAGCTGCTAGGAGATAAATTACATTATGAAAACAGAAAGCCCCTCACCCAGCTCCCGGAGGAATGCTTAACATTTCTTTGATGTTCCAAACGTTGAAACTCATTTTTAATCCTATGGAAAAAAAACAAAAAGCAAACAAAGCGAAATTGTAAATATAGCCTTATTTTTCATACACCCTGTAGTAATATATGACAAAGGGAATTGGAGGATAATCTCTTCCGTGACCTGCATTTTTATCATTTATTTACAAACCTCTAGCAAATGATGCAGCGCGGGTGTATAAACAATGATGTTACCACAAAAGGAGAGTGTTTTCTGGCAAATAAACAGACTGAGGATCATTTTTAATCTGTTTCTTAATGAATAGACTAATTGAACCCAGGCGTGTACTGTACTGTGCTTCGTCCAATAGGAAAATAGGTCAGCGCTCACAAAGTGATAACCTCTGCATTGATGTGAACACATGTGGGGTTGATTCACTATAACAAATAGCTTGCCTTATCAGAGTTAAAATGCCTTATCAGAGTTAGCGTGCCTTATCAGAGTAGCCTAGCAAGCGCTAGGAACTTATGTCTGCTAATTGGCAATGATAAGAGCTCCCCTCGTTCTGCCCTGAGCCCCTGCGGGTCCAATCACTTTAAGGACATTATCCCCACATTTTGATTGGCCCAATAGGTTGCCGGTCACTTGACAGGAAACTTGACAGGCAGCCTATTAGGCCAATCAAAGTGCAGGGATAATGTCCTTAAAGTGATTGGACCCGCAGGGGCTCAGGGCAGGACGAGGGTAGCTCTCGTCATTGCCAATTAGCAGGCATAAGTTCGTAATGCTCGCTATGCTACTCTGATAAGGCATGCTAACTCTGATAAGGCACGCTATTTGTTATAGTGAATCAGCCGCTAGGTGAAAGGTCATGTGAACAATTGCCAAAAGCTGGGGATCAGAATTTTGCTGAAAGGATGAACAAGGACTGAACCACTAATTGTCCACCCATACATGAACTACACGCACACTTTAATTCACTGTTGTCCGAAAAAGAGGTTTGGCAAATGTTTCAGGTGACAGTTTAAAAATGAGCACTGTACAGACACACTACTTGGTTCCCACCAGTGCAGGATGTTCTGCTCTGAGGTATAGAGAGAGAGAGAGAATAAGGAATGTGCAGGAGGCACCCCACTGAGGGGTATACCAGGGAGCATGGTAAGCGAGCTATGCTCCAAAACGCATTGCGTTGCTCCTCATATTTTCTATAAAGAGCAATTTTACTATGATCTCTTTTTCAGATATATAATTAAGAATGACTGATTTTAGAACACTATAATACAGTATTGAAGGTTTTAGACTTTTATTTCTGGATACATACAGATTTTGTGACCCTAGGCCTGGAGGGAGAGACCGTGCACCTTGCGTATTGGTGCTACTCCGACAAGGAACTTCATCACCTGTGTGAGGCAGGGCTGCATTCTGAGCCAAAGCATTCTACTACTTTGTTTATCTAGCATGATTAATGACGAGGACAAGTAGGATGATGACTTACCAGTGATCTGCTGACCTGCACTGTCCTATCAGCTGGATGAGTAAGTGGCTTTCTTTATGTTCTGTAGTTCAACTGCAAGAGGAGTCAGGATACGGGATATGCGGCTGTTTTCTGTTGCTGTGAAATCTAAATGACAGAATTGGCTGGAGAGGATACAAAATCTTTTGGCAGGTTAGGCCTTTCACATATACAGTATAATGCATCAGACCTGTGCATTCAGTTGTATGCCTAGTGCTCAGAATTAGGGCTAGTTCGCATTGCAAGCACCTTTCTAAGCACCAGTAGTTTGAAAAGCACCTGCTACTGTAATGCTATGTGTGATTTAAAAAAAAAATTGCATCTCTCCAGTGAGAACACATACATAGCATTACATTAGCAACAGCTTCTCAAATCACTGGTGCTTAGCCTGTGGTGTGATTTACCTCACAGGAGCTTATAGGCACAGATCTAGTACCTTAGATTTTGCCCTCCATGAACCTACAAACCCCCACTAAACGTCACTGTAGTTGTGCTGGCTGGCCCAGCTGTTTCTTCTCCCTTACATCCCTTGCCCGTCATAGGTAGCTACAGGTGCTTCTTAGTATTAGGTAGCTAGAGGAACATAAGCATTAGATCTTGCCAGTGGAATGCTGAGAGCAGGGTAACTCCTCATTTACACTCTCACAGGACTCTGCATAGGGAAGGAGGGAGGGAAGAGCTTGGGGAGAGGAGTGAGCCGCCTTGCCATCATCAGGCACCTGTAGGCACGTGCCTACAGTGCCTTATGGTAAATCCGGCCATGGTACCAGCCCTTAAAGTATACCAGAGCTCAAAAATATTGGCGAAATGGGGTGAGCAGGCATATTCTACTACCTGTCCTTATGCCCGCCGCTCCCCCTGCTCTCCTTTCTGGCCCCTGTAGCTGGTATCCTTTAAAGAGGAACTGTATTGAAAATAACCTGATTAATTAAAATTGCTTATTTTTTTAGGCTGTAGACACACTATGGGCTCGATTCTCAAAAGCGTGATAACTGCTATCACAGCAGCTACCACGTGCTCTGCCGCTCGCAGAGCTTTTCACGCGAA